>NC_081199.1:38576515-38876515 GCF_902713425.1 Acipenser ruthenus | reverse complement strand
AACACGTGTTTTTAAGTATTTGCTAATGTCACAAGGGTAACTAAATTAAATCAAGCTGAAGGTAATTGTTTCCTAAATAGACTTGTTGTGCCATGATGTAGCTTTGATTGCAGATGGGTGCGGCTAATGGAAGCTCTCTCTGCACCTGTTCCCCAGTGATTGCAGCCAGCATAATGCCTCTTCTTTTGAAAATGGCTGCCTGTATGTCCTGGAAAATTTGAGATCGGGCAGTAATGTTTTTGTTAGTTTGTTTTTTTCTCGGCAGAAGTTGTTGCTTGTGTATTCGGGCGGTGACGTCTTTATTCGTCTTTTCTCGGCAGCCAGTCACGTTGCTGTTTGTGTACTCGGGTAGTCACGTCTTTTGTTGGCGATTTTAATAGACACATTACTATACTTGAATTTAAGGCGCAGGCCATTTTTGAGAAGAAAACAATGGTTCAAAAAGTGCATTTTAAATTCAAAAGAATACTCTACTGCCTCTTTATCTTCAGATCAATGCAGGAAAATAATTACCAGTAAACATATAATTTGCAGTCAGCTTTGATCATTTCAGTATTTTGCTATTGGTTTTTACAAACTTGAGAGAATAAATCATTGTAATAGCTGCAGAGAGCAGCTAAACTAATCAATAAATCCAGGAGGTGAGACAATTAGGGAAGACCTCAGCATTGTTAAGCACCAACTCTTGCTTATCTTCATTTTTCAAATCACTGCAGTGAGACACATTTCATATTCCACACCCTGCTCCAATTTACAAAAAGTGGAAACAAAATGTATGTAGCAAATTATTTATGTAGGTTTTCCTGTAGTGGTAGGAAACAGCATTTTATGTTATGATATTTTGAGTGATTATTTGCATAGCAAGCCAAAATAAAATTCCCTTTAGTAAAGTGTTACCCATTTTATATCAAACTGAACAGCAACTTTAATGTTCTTCTGCCATTTCTAATTTTCTTGGTTACTTCTGAAGCCTTTTTTTCATTTTCACCTACATTTTAATTTATTCTTGGTATCCTTAAGCAGTCAAACACTCAGCAACTTCATTTTTCACACAACCCCTTTGCTTCCTCTTAAACCAATTTGGTTCAGTTCTAATCCATCCCCCATGTACACCCACATGCCAACCTCTTGTAGCCTCAAGCAAAACATATTTGCTGCTTTTCCAGTGGAATCCCTTACCAGTTGACAATTTGTATTTATAACTGCAAGCAGTAATACATATTTACTTACAAAATGTTGCCCCTCTACAAACCTAATTATTCATACATCACATCGGGTTCACTGCTAGACACCATACTTATTGAACAACCTTACAATAAGCTTAAAAAAAACACTCAGTATTTTTCCAGCATGCTTCAATTTACCTCTGAATAATTAGCGTGCCATCATTTTTACAGCATTGTACCTAATTGTCTTTTTATTCCTTTAAACATTTGCTAAAACAAATGTTTCCCATCAATTTAATCTTAGATTATTCCAGCTAAATCACACTTGTTTTAGAGGCGATTAAATTAACAAGATGATTCCAATTAACAAATAACACCCCCTCTCCCTTAAAATGTATCTTTTTAGGAAGTTTGTATCCTTGCATTAAGAATGCAAGACTTTTTTTTATTCTTAATCAAAAAATCAAAAGGTCTGTGATCAGTCACAGATTTATATTTAAATTACTGGGCTTGGCTTTGCCACAGGTAGCTTTAGCTTATCGCTGTAAATATTTCAATGCAACCAAAAGATGAATGTACTGTAGTAGTAGTGTATTTACAATGGAATTACTATGTAACTGCACAACAAAACAAAAAGGAGAAGCGAACGACAGCAGTACTGAAAAAGAGTCTCCTCTCACCCCCTCTGTAACTCAAACAAAAGAAAAATAAACAAAAAGTTCATGAGCTATAAACATATTTATAATTTGTTAACTCAGCATCAGTTTGATCTACTGTATGTGTCTTAGACCTCATTCACACTTGCGATTTAAAGCAGCTCTGGGACCAGAACGCTCCAAAAAAGAAAAGGCAACCCAGGACAGGCCTAGATTTAGGCCTTTACATATATATGAACATAAAGCAGACTTAGGGCTGCCTTTTTACATCACATTACCAATTTGATTATGTAACTTAGTAGCAGGGATCCTAGGAATCTGTTTGCTGCAGAATAACATGGAAAAACGCGGATTTTCTATGATGTCAAGAGATTTATTTTGTTTTACATTTGGGGAGGGGCAAAAAACATGCAAGGCTTTTTTTGTTTGTTTGATAATAACCAAATCAATACACGTACCGTATGTAAACATTAACACAGGCCACTTTACGTAAACATAGCTGTCTAATAAAACTGCTTCCGGTATTCAAGTTGAGTGTTGTGAGGCTTCAGTTTACTTCAATCAGTATCCAGAGCTGTTCAAAGATGCTAAAAACAATAACAATCACCCCTAAAAAAGTTTGGCAAGGATGAATTTCACATCAATGGTAATGTGCTGTTTTGTACTTCATGCAGCAAGGCTGTATCCATTACGAAAATAAATGTTTATACCTCTGAACACAGTAACAAGTTACTGTTTCCTGCATTCTAAATTTGTCTGTGTTCTTGAGAGAATAATGTGATTGAGGGAGGTAAGCTCGGACCGTCACCCCATTACACACCTTAACATTTTAAATCAAAATAGTCCATAATATATATATATATATATATATATATATATATATATATATATATATATATATATATATATATATATTAATATACTGTATTTCATAAAATTGCTACTGTGCTGCACTGAAAAAAAATATATATATATTAACTGTATATCCTGGTAGGGCTTCCATACTGAGTGCAGTCTATCATTCCATAAAAATAAAAAAAAAAGCAATTTGCCACATTTTAGGCCTGCTTTTCAGTCCCATGTGAACGCGCAAAGGTGTCTTAAACTGCAAATGTGAACAGGATTGCAGACCTAAATGTACGGCGGCCCTGAGGCGGGCCCTGAGGCGTCCCTGGATCAGCACAGTAGTGTGAACAGGGTCTTACTGTGCTATTCCTTTCTGACTTTTTGCACAGAAGACCAAGCATAAGGATAGTATAAAAATAATATTCTGCTGGGATGCTAACCCTAGCCCAAAAACTTTATTTTTATTTTGAGGCAGAATAAAAAATAATACACTTAAAGCTTTTAAAATAAGTCATGGTGGCAATCTTATTTACATTCAAATGGTGATAAACAACAGCCAGCTTTGGTTTTTCCCAGTTTAATCATAAAATGCACTTGATTCCTACTCAGCTATGTTTGTGGAGTATCTGATGTGTGTGAGTTGGCAGATAGGTTAGTGTGCTCAATTAGCAACCATATTAATATTAGCTGACACACTAGTTTCACATCTTCAGCCAGTTTATTTAAGCATGGCTATATTTTACTAGAGTACCATCCATATTTCCCTGTCAGTGCATTCAAATTGAATTTATGAAAAATGCGCTCTTTACATGGCAGCAGTCCATCAATTTGTGTCAAAGTGAATTTTCATCATCAGTATAATGGAAAGCATCTCAAAGAAAAAAGCAGCTGTATACATATTTCACTGTGTTGATGGTTTATATGTTATGCATCCACAATGAAATAATCAAGTGCTGTATAAAAGAGAATGAATGATACAAAAAAAAGAAGAAAAAAAACACAGCTGCTAAAAAACGGAATAACCCCCAGGTATGTTCCTCTATGCCAGCATGTTGGCAGAAGATAAGCCCTGGTTGTCTTAAATAAAAATCTGGTTTCTGGTTGTGATAAATAAATAGAGTTTGCAGAGAAACAACACGTTGTGTGAAGAGTTAGAATGTCTGATTGACCATTAATAAGTAAAGACTACTGCAGATAAATGGCCGATACACACCTTTTAACGACTGCAAGGGAACTGAGAGAATTATAGTGAACTCAACTCTGTTTTATAATTTAAAGAACATTTCATGTCTGAGAATAATGTCCTTCAAATATTTAAAGCAGGGCATGGGCATTAAAATCTACTGAAATAAATACATAGATAAAACAGACAGCAGAAGCTTATAAGTGAACATTCTCAACAGAGCACCGTGGACTGTAGTACCGCAGTCAAGAAACTTGAGTTGCCACTGATAATATAGGGTTTTTGTCATATAAACAAAATGCTCCATGAACGTTCATAGAGTCCTGTGGTTATTTCATAGTCAGGATATTCAACTATCTTCATTTTTGGAAAAAAATGTGAGTACTCTATGAACAAAATGCCAGTTTATAGACAACACAAAGTGGTACCAGATCCAACTGTCTGACTTTTCACAGCTCTTGTATAGTATAATAATCTTGTCAATGTCACTTTCCATTGCACTATGAACTGCACTATGCATTGCACTGTAGACACCCAAACAATCTTTATTGACAGTTTAGACATGACAAGTAAGCTTCTTATTTTATTTGATTTATTTTTTAAATTTTCTTACACGTTTTGATTACTTCAAAATATTTTGAATCTATAAAACACAATTTCCCCATGAATAAAAAAAAAATAATTCATTTATAAGGATTATATTTAGGTTTGCTAATGAAACATTCACATAGCATAGCTATGGACAAATTCATTAGCTGGACTGAAAAAACAAAGATTAATTATGGTGTGCATAGTAAAAAAAAGCCCTTGCTTGCACAGATAGCTGCCCTGCCAAATTGATTAATTAGAAACGTATCTTCTAGTCTAACCTAATGCTATTTTCTTGGCTATATTTGATGTTCCAGGAGCCACAGAATAACAGTATTAAAACACAGTCTCAAAATGAATAAAAAATAAATAAAAAAATGGAAACAATATGCAGCACATTAAAGGCTGTAACAGTAAGTATTTTGAAACCTGCAGATACCAGAATACATGATTCTAGTTTAAAAACCTTGTGCACTTTATCAAGGCAACACAACGTGTGTTAATAAATACCTTGTATCTTGAACTAAGGCAGGTTAAAATACAACTGTGTTTCAGATTATTATTACATCTACTATTCAACCAATGAATATTATCAGACAACTGATTAGTGTAAGAAGCTTTTCAAATAAACTGAAGTTTAACAACTCGCTAGTAAGCTTTGTCACCGAACTTGACCCACCCTTATTTTTACATTATACAGTATCTTTAAAAGCTACCTGAATTTAACGATTTCTTATAGACTTCTTAGCAGACTTAATAAAATCTGACAGCTGTCCTTGCCTGCAAGAGGGAAGTGCGCCATGCTTTGTATTTTAATTTCCTTAAGCTAACATAATAAATATTTTATCACACGCACCACTTCACAGATTCCTTGGCGAACAAAATCATTTAAACAAAAAGGCCTAAAGTTCTTCATTTGAGTGTGACAAAAGTAATGGGAGCCGTACCTTGGTATTGAATTATCAAGTCTTTTCACCTGACTCTTTTACATTTAGACAGGACTTAAAAGAGCAAAATAGGGGGTTCTTTTTTTTTTTTTAAATGTCTTTAAAAATGTTTGTGTTGTTGTTTTATTGCATTTTTTAAACTGTTTAATTATGTATTCTTATGTTTTAAAAACATACTACTATTCTATGTACTTAATGTTAACATTTTATTATAACCTTGGTATGGTTTGTGCTTAGCATGGACTTTAATTTAAAATGTATGACTGGAAACATTTCATTCACCCCATATATAAAAATCTATACATGACTAGTAAAAAGGAACAGTATAAAATAACCTTTTAAAGACACATCTTTAAATTAAAAGACTGAATTATAACATTGCATTTTATCTGTTCTTTTGAGAAGGAATAATTAACATTATTACACACTAGTTGTATAAACATTATTATAAGCCATTTCCCCATTACAACCTATTAGCTGAAACTAGTTGCCAGGAATGGTGTCTGTCTCGCCCTTCCTCAGAATGACATTGAATGCCAACTAATTTGAAAAGTACTTTAAAACAATATTGTATATAAGCAGCTATAAATAACTTATCTACTCGTCAAATACCAGAAGAAAAAACATTCTCAATAACATTCTCAAATCAAATGCATACCTCCCTAATTAACTTTTTAAAATGTTCTAAGCACTGGTGGATCTAAATAGTGCCACTATTTAAATATTAAAATAGCAGCAAACTATTGATCACAAACTGTTATGGATGTAGGTTTTCAGAAAATCACCATCTTCAGAGCTTCCAACATTATCCAGGTAAAGATTCAGGTAAAGCTGTGGAAATGTCTTGGAAATATGTCTTGCTTTTCCCAGAAAACAAAATAATAACATTTCTCTTTAATGTACTTCAATTGAATTGCATTATTTTCTTTTTCACAGAACCAGTGCATAATGATAAATAACAAACAATGAGTGAAGTGTAAGTTATTCATTGTAATCAGCAATTATTCTGATATTGTGTTATTATGCCTCTCTTAAGAGGACATTTCTGACAGTAAAATAAGATTAGGCAATTGAGAATATATTATACTGTAGCAGCACAGACCTCTGTAGAAAATAACAATTCAATGAAGATATCTCCTTCACCACAAATTCTTATAGATAAGACTAGAGGGTGTGTTTTAATGTGATGTTTCACAGCTAAAGGAAAGCTTCTTCTTCTAGATGCTATCTAGGGATACATACATTTTAGATTAGTTTAGATTTTATATAAGTGACTATGTTTGCAGTAATAGAAATGTAAAACACAGCCTAATGGATATAAAAAAGAACAAACCATAGTTATTACCACTGTTATATGATAATACCACATCATTTGGCATTTTTTCATTGTATTTCCCAAATCTAAGCCTTAATCTGAAACTAAACCTACTAATTACATGCATTACTGTGTAACAGAGTGCATTACGGTAACCGATTCAACATGTCCTCTTTAATATATGGGAATAAAATATAATATATGCTAATAAGAAAATAAAACTCAACAAACAACACTGCCAAACTTTCTGAAGACATACCAGTGCCTAACACGTATAAGAAAGGCTGCAGACTCTGATAGGAAATCACATTGGTATGTTTTACTGAATTTTAAATTTAAAATATATTTATTGTATCATATAGAATATAAATACTAAATACTACTATTAGTCCCTGTAGTTGCAGCCACATTGCATTTAGAAGAGTTGCTTTCAACATATTTCAGGTTAACAACAAAGCTAATGCATATTCATACCATGTGCATACCTATAAACCTATAATGTGTGGCAAAAATGGAAAGCAAATGCCTTACTGGGCTCTCTTTTTGCTCCCTATACTGGTTGTATAGAATAATTAATGAATGACTGTGTAATCTTCAGCACAAACACTGCATACTATATACTGTATATATATATATATATATATATATATATATATATATATATAGAGAGAGAGAGAGAGAGAGAGAGAGAGAGAGAGAGAGAGAGAGAGAGAGAGAGAGAGAGAGAGAGAGAGAGAGAGAGAGAATATTGGCACTGGTATGGTTATTTCCATTATCATGGATTACCTTTGTGTATTTGTTTATGCTGTAAATATTCTGTACTATTCTAACAATACAATGCAATAGATATGTATATTGTCCATGTCTAGCATCTCAAGTACAGTAGCTAGACATTAAAAGCAGTAAACAATGGACTTCTATTTTTGGAATGGGACAACTAAA
Source organism: Acipenser ruthenus (assembly GCF_902713425.1). NCBI lineage: Eukaryota > Metazoa > Chordata > Actinopteri > Acipenseriformes > Acipenseridae > Acipenser > Acipenser ruthenus. The sequence goes on along the minus strand of NC_081199.1, from coordinate 38,868,872 downwards.
ATGGCAAAGGTTGATGACCACGATGTCATGTGACTTGAGGACCAGGGCAGGCCTGTACGTCAACATTCTGGAACATGCAGTTTCATAACAGCAGCTGTCAGGGAGGCCACCTCAAAGGGAATCTAAGTAGTAAACCCTGGAGGTAATAAAGGCATGGATAAGTACCTCGTGCTCTGTATATAACTGCCAGATGGGAGTCAATAAATGACCAAAATGACTCCCAAGGTCCTGGCAGAGGTTGCAACGGGAAGCCATGGTCCTGGAGTGACAGCTAGTGAGACAGCCTCACTCAGACAACATTGTGTTTGTATCTTTAGCTAAGCCATACCAAAGCAAAATCAGCACAAACTAGGGTTAAAAACTAAATTTGAAAAACAAGTATTAAAACAGATATTAATGACATCCTGTGGCAAAGTGGTTTGCAGTGCGTAGGTGTAGTGGTGATGCAGGTGCTCCAGACAATGACAAACACAAAGTTGACGGTTCAAACAATCCTTTTTATTTTCTTTTTGGTCAGCTTGACCCCTGAAATAATAATGCTGGCTCTACCCAACTATGGGTATTGCCAGCGTATAAACCAAGGGGTTTCAGTGAGTGACTTAACAGTAGTGGTATCAAGTACAGGTCCAGTGCAGTCCGGGTTTAGCGCTGGCTTGAAGCGGCAGCTCCCAGGTTCATATTAGCCGTCTGGCAAAGACAAATACAGACAGTTACAAACAAACAAAACACTAGACAAAACACTAGCGGTAACCACATCAAAAGGAACCGATTGCTGGGGCCACTTCCTCTAAATATCCTCCGTCACGCCCTCTTTCAGTGGCGTGGCCAATCACGTCTCCTCCAATCCGTGACTGACACATCGCCTACCGCATTAAGGTGATGACTTCTGGTATCGTGGCCCCACCCCTTTCCTAGATGGCCAGCTTCCGACTGACCCTGGAATGAACTGACGAGCCATCCATTTTGGGGCACTCTGCTCTGGTTATACTGTGACCTTGCAGATTGGGAGGGAGATTGTTGACTAGGATTCATTCGTTCTCTGTCACACACACCCATGTGGAATCAATTAAGGATAGATAGATAGATAGACAGATAGATAGATAGATAGATAGATAGATAGATAGATAGATAGATAGATAGATAGATAGATAGATAGATGTATATGTGGTGGGGCTTGACATTTTGAATGTGTAGTCAGTCCATTTCACCACTGACTGAAATACTCTAATGTATTTTTAAAGCAATATAGAGCAAAACTGCATTCTGTTTACTACTTGTTTTTGTCTAAATAATGTATACAGTGAAACACAGATAAAGGTTGAGCATGAAGCAGTGAAGAGAAAGAGCAAGTAAAATGAAATGAAATGCCAGTTATTAAGTACTGAATTGCTTGGATTAGATCATGTTCTGATTAAATTAAAGAAGAAAGAAAGTAATTTCAATTTAAATAGCAATTTACTTGGTAAATCCTTTTGAGGGTGAAATACGAGTGCTGGAATAGTCTATATCTTATTTGCATAATCAGTCAGAAAAGTATTATATATGTCCTATACCTTACAATGCACATTTATAATATCCTAGAAACTGACCTTGAACCAAATATAATAGCATACTAATTCATACAAGCTCCCTTTAAAATACAACTCTGGTTTTTCCATGTTAAGTAACCGTGGCTTGTGAAGTATAGGAATTTTAGCATCTTTAACCTCTCCTACATATATTTTGTAAAAATATGTGGACAAAGTGAATAACGCCACATCTGCAAAAAAAAAAAAAAAAAAAAAAAATGGAAACAAAGAGACATAAGACAGCAAGTGACCTATAAAGTGATATAGCAGAAGGCAATAGTGATCAGAGTTTAATGCAGCAGATCATAAATTGGTATTGTTGCTGTAATGTAATGTAATGCCTGGCTTTTCCCAGAGGTCCACTTTTGCTGGTTGGAGTTATCGATGTGTTAATTGATTTCCTTTGCAGTCTTAACAACAGTCTCATTAAATTAAACAGTTGAAACTAACATCCATAAAATAACCAGTCCTGTATTAGTCTACACAACAGCCATGCTTGCATGCACTGGATTCTCATTTGGTATTGCTTAGCTTGATTTGTATGATGATGTTTTTCACAGTTAATTTTGCTGTAGTGTTCTGTGCATGGGATCACATCTCTACACAAGAGAAGAACGTTTTGACAAATCCCTAAATGTAATTGGTTGTTTTCTTATATGTCATTTATAATTGCGATTTGACACATTATATATATATATATATATATATATATATATATATATATATATATATATATATATATATATATATACTTGTCGTCAGCAGTTTTGAATCCAAGGCCTTTCTATAATGAGAAAAATTAACTTTTCTACAAATAACTAAATATTTGTTAACACACCTGTATATGAAAGTAAACTAATCTGAAAAGTTGACAAGATATGCTGCTCAGAGGGAATATATTTTAGACCCAGGTTAATATAATCACACAGAAAGTTGATATTTTATATATAATACGTCCCGCTTCCGGTACGAAAATACAGTTATTCTTTTGTTTGTCTTCTCTGGTTTGGCCGTCTTACTCAGCCTTGTTTGTCTGTCCCTTTTTGGTTTCTCCAGTCCCTTACGACCAGGGCTGTCACTGTTATTCTTCCTATATGGGCGCGGCTGAGGATTAACAAAGCACAGTTTTTATAGGTCAGGCATCCCCCAAGGCCCGCCTCCCGACCACTCAGAGAGAGGGAGAGAACACACCCTCATCCAACCTCTCTGTGTCATCGCCATGATTGACAGGCAGATCCTACAGGGCTCCCGACCCCTCCCCTACAGGATCATGCATATGCCAGATAGCCAGGACAGATCTTGGCCTTTTACATACACATATAAACTTGTATTCTATTATATTGTATTATAGCAAGGATCCTGTGAATTTTGGTTTTCACCTGACTTTTTAGAGAAAGGAGGGGTTGAAAAAGAGAACTATGATATCATATTCCAATGTTTTTGGAAAGAAGTTATATCCAATTAATTTTGAAGGTTGTTATGGAACTCCAATTAGATAAGAACTGTCAAGACAGATTGATGATCAGATTTAATTGGGATTCCTGATGTATTTAATGGAAGGAAAATCCTATATAAGCCCAGAGCAAGACCCCACTCATCACCATTGATCTTGATCTTGCAAGCTGATGTCCTCCATGCTCTGAGGGTCTCTGAAAAACTGATTGCTGTTTGATTGAATTCAGACGTCTCTGCCTTTTGAAGACAGTTCTTATTTTCATATATCCTATACTACACTTCCATATACTGGAAGGTAAGCATATATTTTAATTTATAAAGCACAAACATAAACTCAAGTGCAACCACACCCAGCCTAACACTGTCAATAGGGAATAAGAGCATCAATGTGCACTGTTGTGACAAGGTTGCCAGATGTTAAATTGTTCTGGAGGGGCACACTTTTGAAGCGTTAAAACTGTGATGCCAATTTGTTGGCACTACCACGGATCAAGTAAAAAACATATTTTCCTCTATGATAGATGGAGTACATCAATAGAAATCCAATATGTGGTCCTTTCTATGGAGTTTGGACCACATTTTTTATTATTATTATTTGTTTATTTAGCAGACGACTTTATCCAAGGCGACTTACAGAGTCTAGGGTGTGTGAACTATGCATCAGCTGCAGAGTCACTTACAATTATGTCTCGCCCGAAAGACGGAGCACAAGGAGGTTAAGAGACTTGCTGAGGGTCACACAATGAGTCAGTGGCTGAGGTGGGATTTGAACCGGGAACCTCCTCGTTACGAGCCCTTTTCTTTAACCACTGGACCACACAACCTCCTCGAATGCAAAGACAAAAGATATATATATAAATTGAAAAATGTTATACCGTTTAATAAAATGCAAGCAAATATATCAGTGACTTCATAAAAAATGTCACATATAGTTTTATGTATAGTTTTAAAAAAGCCAATGTTTGTGCACATTAATACATCCAATAACCTGACCTTATTACTATCCCAAAATAGTGAAGTATGAGTTTTGATGTGCACATTTAAAATTTGTCATCAGCAAATTTCTAAATTTAAAGCTGCATAAAGCACATCAAATATTTCCTGGAAGTGGAAGTACAGTAATATATCTAAAAATAAGTATAATATGCTTTGATGTTATTTAGTGTGTGCACTGAAATGAAACTTTTTTTTTTTTTTTTTTTAATGGATACTTAGAAAATGGCTGTTTTCAGTTCTAAAGTTTAGCAGTTGTGCAGTAGATCCCATAATCTAAAATTAAACATGACTGCATGACATTGTATAAGGAACTGAAGGAAGGTATATCAATGTCTTTAACATTTGTAGTACCTGAGGCTCAAACCCAGAGACCAACGTGCTGGGTGCTGTGCCACAAGTGATACGTTCCCCTTAATGAGAAGACAGACACATGCATCTTTATATTATTGACTGAGAGAGTTCATTACATGCTTTCCTCATTTTAACAAACCTCATCCATAAGCACAACTATGTTCTTATAGCCACGTAATGTATAGGATAACTGCATTTACGGTTGCCATATTAATCTTTTAGTTTTCCCAGAATAAGTTAATATTCCCACTTCAGCTGCCCCTGGTGATTACTCTTACTCTACTTTTGTTTTAATGTTGTAAAGTTCCCCACAGGCTTTCTTATGCTGTCAGAAACTAATGACATTTTGATCCTCTAAATAAAACCCAACAGACAAGCTACTGTGTATAGTGCAAACTATAGATAAATAGTGATGTCCACAGAGACATTTATAATCTCGATTCAATGGGAAAGTATCTCATCTTGCAAAGTACCCGCCTGACCACTTTGAACATGAGCATAAAAAAATTAAAAAATTATAAAAAGAGAGTTAATAACTGTCATGTCCTAAGGTGCATTATAATTGGAATTGTTTCCCATGGGGTAAGACGTGCCTGTGTTGCCATCATTATGTGGTGATTACACTATACATTATTAATCACATGACCTACAGCATTGATCGGGTGCCAGCAGTGTTGCTTAGCTTTGTTAATGAAGCATACTGTACCGTCTTCACTCTTACTTTTGCTTACAAAGTACCTGATAGTTTGAGCTTTTGCTATTTTTAAGCAATTCTTCTTCTTCTTCTTCTTCTTCTTCTTCTTCTTCTTCTTCTTCTTCTTCTTTTTCTTTTTCTTCTTCTTCTTCTTCTTAAATGTATAGTGCCAAATTCATCTACCCCCACTTTTTCTCCCTAACTTAGAATGTCCAATTCCTCCCACAGCTCAGGAGAACCGAAGGTTCAGCGGGCATCCTCCAATCCCACGACAGAGCCAGCTTCCTCCTACACCCAGGAGCTCGCGAGCGGATGTCAGCAACATAACGGCCTCTGGAGGACAAAGGCCTGACTGTATGATTCACTCTACACAGCACTCAGGGACCCTGAACCAGTCTCATTAGAGCATTGAGTGGTGTCAACTCTAACCGCTGGGCCATGCTGACTCTGATTACAAAGAGTGGAAGACATTCTGTGATTGACTCAGGATTAACACAAGCCGAAGCATTAAGAGGTAATTCAGAATATATAATTTTTCTTGACAAGCAATGTACTAGTGGGAGCAATGGGACTTGTGGGAATAACAATGTAAGCATAGTATGTACTGTACGATATGGGGAATACAATTTATTATACAGAATAAACTGTAACGTTTACTGAAAGTAGTTTCTTTATTCTGTCCATCACTTAAACCTAACCTTTTCCCAATGGTGGTACTAATATACAGTAGGTTATATATATATATATATATATATATATATATATATATATATATATATATATATATATATGTAGTTGTAAGGATATGATTTTCAGTCGTCAAGATTTACTGTATCTATAAACTACATCTTCCGTTCTCTTATTAGCATTAGCACCTGCACTGAAACCATTCCCAACCAATGAACTACTGCATGTGGCTTCACTGCACTGTACTATGCTTTCAAATGAAACATCTGCATTACGAAAATGAAACATAATTTTGTAATACAAGAAAAAATGTACAATATATTTAGCTTGTGAAGACAAAATAGAGCTTTAGTTGGAAATCAGTCCTATTTTTTTTTTAAGAAATAGAAGATGTTTATCATTATTATGTTGTAATCTTGTAGCAGTGAGGAATGGGTTGTCTTATTACATGATCTACTTGTCTTGTTGCTGATGTTCATCCTTTCTTTTACTACATTCGTCGCTTTGTTGCAACATTATTAGGCCGGTTTGTCTTCAAGATTGAAGACCTGTAAGAATGGAGTTTTAAAGAAAGTTGTAACAGTTCCCTTTACCATTGGTGTATGTGATCTCCCTGGGGACATTCTTGAATATGAGAGTTAATCTCATCCAGTAACTTTCGATAAAATACAATGAGGTTAGTGTTGCATTTAACCCCTTCTGTTAATGTAGCTGTGCCGCAGTGAAATAAATAAAAATACAGCCACAACATTATATACAATACTCAACCACAACATTAAAAGCTAAGATAAACACTTAAATTAAACTTATTTTCAATACAATTAATTTAAATACTGCTTTCAACATGTAAGTAAATGTGACACTGTTACTTCTCATAGGGCACATGCTTAATCATTTCATATCTACATTAATTATTATTATTAGACGCCCTTATCCAGGGCGACTTAAAATTGTTACAAGATATCACATTATTTTTACATACAATTACCCATTTATACAGTTGGGTTTTTACTGGAGTAATCTAGGTAAAGTACCTTGCTCAAGGGTACAGCAGCAGTGTCCTCCATCGGGGAATGAACCCACAACCCTCCCGTCAAGAGTTCAGAGCCCTAACCACAACTCCACACTGCTGCCCATGTGATGGATGAAGGCTGCAGTGTTATATTATGAGGCGAGACTATTAAGAGTGGCATCACAACAGAAACATTAAATTAAAATGCAGACTCTTCATAATTTATTCATGACATTCGTTTTAAAAACTGATGAAGCATAGCAAATTACTTCAAATAAGTCAGAAGTTGTAAACTACTATTTGCAGGTCAGAAGAGACAATTAAAAGTATGGACCCCTTTAAATCCATTTACTGTAAGCCAGACTTTTTAATTAAAAAAACATGAAGGCCTAAAACTAATACATAGAAGTAAGTTTGTCTCAAGACAGTAACTTTGAGTTAAAACTACCAGCTCTTTCGCAGTGATTGAGCATGAATGAACAAAAGCAACCAACATAAATGAACTTTATTCTTATGTACTAATGCAGTGTTTATTTTATCATCTGTGGCAAAACCCACAACATCATTATATCAGACAAAATATCTAAATATCCAGGAATGTAGTGTCTGGTCTGTAAGTCTGAAAAAAATGTATGTTGTAAGTGAACAGTATAATACAGTTATTGATACAGCTTTTAATAGTGTTTCTACTTATTTTAAAAAGGCTTTGATTATGTATAGTAAGGTGCTCTTCATACAGTAACAAGCTTTTCTTCAATTTTTCCAGTCCTGTGGTTCCTTTGTGGTGCCACAGTGATTTCTGAGACTTGCCTTCCCTTTGGAATTGGTCATTCTCTACTTCGTTGGTCATTCACACTGTGTTGCTTTCTTTCAACAGATTTCATTACACTATTTCAGACATAGACTTGACACAGATGCTGCAGTTTATCATCTTATCATGCTTCAATAAAGAGATGGTTCTGTGTGTGCCCTTGTGCACCTTTGCTGGTATTTCTTCAAGCAGACCCACAGTGTCTTGCCACTGCTCCTAGCCTTGCCTAGAACACTTTGGTTATTTAATAGCTTATTAAAAAAATTACAGAAATTACAGACCCTGTTAGCACTAATCTTGGACTAACTAAAGGTAACATTAGGTTCTCCAAGATTTGTGCTAATGGCTCCCATGTAATTTTCACACTAATGCTGGCTATTCAAATCTGAATTGTGTTAAACAGTCGAAAATGTGTTGCACCTTCCTTACGCCCCAGGCATAGGACACCATGTGAAGAAATTATGTTTGTGTAAGTTTACATGAAGCCCTGTGCTTAAAAAACACTCATTTCCCAACATTTATGCCAGTTTGGAACAAAGCTAATTCAGTAGTTAACGAGATAAGTGAAACCAGGTCTAGGACTAGTTTGGAAGAGCCACAAGTGAGTACCAGTGGACTGTAGAATGAGAATGAGCAGTATGTATCTCTCCCTCACTCTCAGTCTCTGTATCAATAGACTGTACTGTATTTGATCATGTTGAGCAGCCCTGGTCAGTCCCTCAGCTGCATCTGTGCTGATAGGGAGTTCTGTGTTGTGCTATTACAGCATCCGCAACTCAATCAGTGAAATATTATGTGTGAATGCAATCAACAAAGACGTTCAAACAGTAAATGACATGAGTATGCAGCCTTTACAGTAAATTAAGCAATTTGCTTAGTAAGGTAAGTTTCTTGATTAGGAAAGTACAATGTACAAAAAGAAAAAAAGCTTTACATTATGTTTTAGACATCACAGGGTCTATTCAATTCATCTAAACGTTGGCAGATCTAAATAACACTGTCCTTCAAATCACATAATAGGCTCCTCTCTGGCATTTCACATATTGTAAATAGACTCACATGCATACCTTGGTAACTGAGCAGGATATACCATGTGACTGTACCAACAATGGTACAGTGAAGGGGTGGAACTACACACAAGTGTAAAATAAAGAAATACAAAAAATGTAGCAAAAAAGTAGCTAACAGATGGAAGCTCCCTATAGGTTGTGAAGCACTGCTCCCGCTGGTGAGGAAGATCCCTCTACAGGAATATGTATACTCTTGTGGGACATAACATTTCAATTTGAAACAACACATCTGTGTGTACATATATAAAACTGAACAACATTCAGTACAGATATTGATATCTATATTTGCTCATCATGGGTGCTTAATGAATGGTATCCAATACTGTATCTGTAGCCAGAGCATTCCTCTTTTCACTAAACTTTATATTTTGTGAGTCTTGATATTATTATTTTATTATTTGTTAATTTAGCAGATGCCTTTATCCAAGGCAACTTACAGAGACTAAGGTGTGAGAATTATGCATCAACTGCAGAGTCACTTACAACAACGTCTCACATGAAAGACAGAGCACAAGGAGGTTAAGTGATTTGCTCAGGGTCACACAATGAGTCAGTGGCTGAGGTGGGATTTGAACCAGGGACCTCCTGGTTATAAGCCCTTTTCTTTAACCACTGGACCACACATCCTCCTTGTGTGGTCCAGTGTCAAATTCACTGTTATCCTTAGGGCAAAAGTATATATTTTATGTTAAAATGGTGCCACCATATTTCATACAGTAAAGCTGTACCTTGCACTGTGAAAATTATTTGCCAGAAGAACATCACATACGTAGTGTCATTGTAAATCTGCTGCAACACTTGCCACACTGCTGAAAAAAGAAACCTGGATGTGTACAGTAGAGTATGTGTGTTGTTAAAACAGTTTCCTGCAATATCCCAAAACAAACAGTTCCCTGCCTTTCTCCTCTGTCATACCTATGACTATTAGAATCATCTACCTTTTCTGTGTTTTTGACTTACAATAACATATTCAAGATAGAGGGGGGTCTGACAAGTACACCATCCCTGAGAACTCCTTCCTGTTGTTATAATAACTGTTATAGTTTTGCAGAATACATAAGGGTTATGATAGCTGAAACAGCCAACAGAAGGAGAGTATGCCCCCCTCTCTTTCTCCTCTCTCTCTCTCTCTCTCTCTCTCTCTCCTCTCTCTCTCCACAATTAAGAGTGTGTGGGTGCGTGCAAATATGTGAATTTCAATTCTGTCTAATCTGTCTGAAAGAAAAAAAAGGCGTTTAGATGCAAGGGATAAGAGAAAGTAACTAGCATTCACAGTGCGGTGACTTTCCACGGTTCACCTCAGCTAGAGCCAGAAACACCTCAAACCAAAGAATAATAAGAACAGTACTAAGGATTGTAATCTGGTGTATAACTAGCTCTTGAAGGCAAGTCCAGACCACAGGTCTTCACTTAATGCCCTGATCCATAAAAATTAATTTAATATTCTATAGTTATCAAAAGGACAGGCAGTACATTTAAAATGTACATTTAATGCAAACATATAGTATTACTATAAAAGGCACCTTAAATATTTACTATTTCATAGCACAACTACTTGTAAAGCAAACCGTTTTTATAGCAATTGCTAAATATATTTTAAAAAATAAGTCTTCAAATATGTTCTGGCACATACTGCACATTTTGCACGGCGTCTTCAGAGAGTAAGAGTTAGTGACCCCCCCCCCCCCCTTCAAGAGAAATGGGGGCACTAATAAGTGATTTCATCGTCTACGCCTGGAAGAAAGAGAAGGGAAATTGGATGCTGATCGGTAGAGGAAATTGATGGCCAATGATTTCATGAAAACAGCAGTGAAGCCTGCCGAGTGAAACAGGTCTATTGAAGAGAAAATGGGATATGAAAATTCGAATTGAAAATGCACTCTCTATGAAAGTAAATTAACTTAATTATACCCTTGCTCAATTTAATTCAATGAATATTGTGTATAGAGAAAATAAATGAAGTGGATAGTTAAGGATCATTATTAATGGTTCCATTCATCTTGCCTCTTGTTCAGTCATATAGGTTTTTTTTTTACCTTTCATTTCAATTATAACGACCTTGATTTCCTATGATAGAATATATGAGAATTGTGTATTAGGTAAATTGCAATTTCGTCAATTACTAATCAAAGCTAAAGTACATTTATAATCCATTGTTAGAACATATTTACACATTTTAGTTCAATAGAGATGCAACATCTGAGAAAACAGTACAACGAGATCAGGATTGAGCAGTCACTAACTGAATAAGAGAAAATAACAAGGTATCTATCTGTATGTATTTATTTATTTTTAATACACTGCTTTGTTCTAATTACCAAAGTTGCAAAGATGTCTCATAATTACAGTATTACTAATATGGTAACTAATTAATAAAAAGCTGAAAAGGTCACGAATATACAAATATGAAAATTCAGGTGTACTAGATAAGTTCAATATCTATCTATCTGTCTTTCTATCTGTCTCTCAATCTGTCTACATCACTTCTGGGTTTCCCTATGGAATTGACGTTATCAGGCATTATAACATACCGTATATGCCTTGATGTTAACTGAAGCTTTTCAATAAAAAAAAAACAAAAACAAAAAAAAAAACATTTTAAAGTTTTAGGACTAATAAGCAATGAGCATTTCCACATTCAGAATACGTGTAATACCTGTATAGGGTATTTGATAACCCACGTAACTCCCCACACAATGCGTTTTTTTTTTTTTGTGAAGCTGTTTGTTTTCTGTAGAATCCAACCTAGATGCAAGGGTGAGCTGTGCAGCAGCCCCATTTTAGAAGGAGGTGGCGTGCGTACAAGCAGTGCAGTCTTCAACGTTATTATGTACATACACACACTGTGAAACAGCTGCACGGACTGGCAAAAGTAAAGTGCAAAACTCTCATCTTTACAGACATATAAGAGAAGCAGATAAAATAGTCAACAGTCAACGGGACTTGGCGTTGGGACGTTGGAACATCAAAGGCTGTGCTAACCACAGTGATCTTCCGCTTTGTGGAACGGCGTGCTCTGTCCAAGGTGCTGCAACATGAACCAAACTGCCACCGTTTCACATCATGTTCCTTGTCATTCTACCAAGGCAATCAAGGTAGGCATTTCTCATATGTTGTTGTTGTTATTATCATATGATAAGAATCGACCTTGACTTTTGAATGCGTGTGTAGAATAACGCTAAAAAGAAACGTTGTTGTTATTCGTGTTTTGTAGGATACATTGCGGTACTAAGTGGTAATTATTGTGACGTTTTATATGGATGTTTTGTATTGGTGTGCCATTTACTTTTTTAAACTAGCTCAAACCAGACTTAAAGGAAAAGTATTTGATATAGTATGCGATGTATACTTTAAATTCCAAAGTAGGACCAGTTCATTGTTAAACTATTCAATCAAAACTATGTTAGCGATTGTTAAAAGACCGCAGACGACAGGTGACCGATTGAGAAATCAAACACAGTTTGGAAAGTTTGCCAGATTAACTGTTTTTTCCCCTTTACAGTTAAGCGACAAAAAAAAAAAAAAAAACTCTTTGATGTTCAGGATTTAAAGTGTGTTTATAAATTAAATTATAGTGTATCAAACGTTTTAATATTTTATGTGCTGAAGATATAATGGAAAAACTGTTAGGGAGCTCACTCTTCCCCGAGACCACTAGAAACAGAAAGCCACGCTCATAGCACATACATTACACTTTGATCAAGCAATGTAACAGGAGCACTGTGGTACTTTCCATTGCATTTCTTAAGAACTGCAACAGCAGCCAGCAAGCATAGGAGATATTTCTGATGATGATCTTGTCTTCTGCTTTGTACAGCAGTTCGTTTAAATAGTTTATTCAAGTTCAATTGAGATGCAACATCTGAGAAAACAGTACAATGAGACCAGGACTGAGCAGTCGCTAACTGAAGAATGTACACAGTCACATATTCAGTAGGTTCATTCCTTACTCAGTTTTACACCAGTGGGGTCAACTGGCCCGGTCAATGGGTCACATTCCCCGAATTCTTTTTTGATGACAACGTAATCAATATTTTTGACCAGTCAGGTATTATGCTCAAGATCTAATTAACCCAAACTGATTTGAAAATTAATCAACCCAAACTAATTAACCCAAGAATGTCTGTTAAAAGAAGATGTTGTGTGAGGTTCATAAAAACACATTTATCATGCGTAGCAAGCAATTTAAAGAAAACTATATATATATATATATATATATATATATATATATATGTATATATGTGTGTGTATATATATATATATATATATATATATATATATATATATATATACACATACATACACTATGCAGTATACGACAACTCATTTGTCTAATCAAATATCAAACAACAGAATCTGTCTCTAACAAGCTTTGCTCATAGTTGTGCAGGGAAAGAGTTACTGCAATCTCCTTTCTGGTAAGCCTACTGGATTTCTCCTAGAATATATTGATTGGCCACATTTCTCAGGTAGGTGTTTTCAATAAGAGGCGAGAACTGTAAACAGCCGCATCAGTATAACTGGGAGGTAGAAAGTCAATTGAAGAGCAGCACCACTGCTGGCCAGTGTAACTTAGGGAGCACTGAGGTGATGGCACTTATTATAGTTGTATTTGATGTCTTTTTCATCTTCTATATTGTTTTGATGTCAGGCGAGCCATTTGCTGCCCACCGGCTTCTCTTTTATCCCTTATCAGACCTGGGTTTATCCAGAAAATATGAGCTTCAAGAGTTGAATTCTGTCACTGTATTTCATTTGTGATATACTGCTTAAATAGGTTTTACATTAATAAGAAATGCTGTTTGGCATGGCAATTGGCAATGCATTTCTTTTATGTATTATATATGGAATTCATAGCAGAACACTGCACCACAAATCCTTTTGAATATCACAGATTTGATTGTACATGTGTTGCACTGAATTACAGTATTTCCGCAATTACGAGACTTCAGTGCTATTACCATTCTACAACCAATTCCTAAGTTTCGCTTTAAATCATGTTTTAGCATTAGAATATTACAATTTCTGTATTTTGCTGTTAAGATTTAATAGCTATTTTTGTATAATCACATGCTCCATTTACATCTTGCATGACAGTAAAATGTTTCTGAAGACTTGTAGTCCCTGTGGCTAATTTCTTTAGAGTCAGATTTCTTCCTTTGTTTATTCGTATAATTTGTTGTCAGTCAAAACATTTTTTTTTTTACCTGTTTTTCAAGTATATCTGGCCAATCCAAAACTATTTGCTCTATGATAGCTGTTTGGGTAACACTGTATGCAATATGGCATTGTTAACGCGATAGTATACAGCTATAGTATACAGCTATTGTATACAGCTATAGTATACAGCTATAGTATACAGCTATAGTATACAGCTATAGTATACAGCTATAGTTAACTACATGTGTAATTACAAATGGAAAGTTTATAGAAACAACTTTTGTTGGGGGTGCCTGCCTCTAAATGTAACTTTGTATGCACCACCACTTACTGCTGTCTACACTCTTTACTGTATTAAGGCAGGTCAATAGAAACAGCATACATGAAAGCAGTATGTGGAATGAGAATATCCAGACGATGAAAAAAATAAAAACATGACTGAAAGCAGTGTCTTTTACAAACACAACTGAAAGGTTGTTTATGTGGTTTCTAGACGTCAGCTTTGGGCACCCCCATGTTTTCCCTACTCCTTTTGTTAGTCTGTTTTACAGGCAGAAATGCACTCAAGGGAATCACTTACTCTGCTCGATGCTTATTCTTCATCCCCATTGGTACACAAAGAGCCCAATACATGTCTAATTAGTGGAGGTGTGTAGTTCTGCGGCTGTGTAGATCAATTGAATACATCTCAGTGTCAGGATTCTACTGACCTGATAATTGAATTAGCGAGGGACCCCTGAGCTAGTCAATCAACTGATCAATTTGAACTCTCTGATATGTATCCAATCAAAGATGGATGCTTTGGTAGTTTTTAGGCAAAAAACATTGATATTAGTACTGAGGAAGGAAGCATGTGTAAAAATTAAAGTGTCATCACAGGTAACTGGTACTGAAGAGTTTGACCCAAGGATAATAAATAAAATCAAGACAATTAAAGTAAACACGCACGCACGCACGCACGCACACACACGGAATACAAATTCCCTATTTACATAACACGCAAGTTGTTTGAGGTTGAAACAAAAATTGACATCATATCAGTACATCAGATGAACAGTTCTGACAGAACATCAGTTGCTGGTCTTTTCATCTGTTTTTTGCCCCAAGCTTGTATTTTCACAGATATGAGGTTCTGTTTATTCCCATCTCAACATAGTCTGTAGGGTAGTATATTTAAAACATGTAGGAATTAAAGTGCAGAACAAGTTTATAAAAACAATGTTAAGGCAAAAACAACTGCTGGCATGTTTTAAGCATATTAAGTGTAGTTTCTTAGATTTTCTCACATTCACAAACAATATTGCTTTTAAATTACAAACATGTAGGTACCGGTAAGTGGATAGTGTAATATTAGGGTTTAGGACTTTTTATAAACATTGATACGACTTAATTATTGTCAAGTGTGTGTGTAGTTATCATTGCTGATCAAAAAAGTAGCACCTTTATTCCCTAAACATGCTGGGAGGAAAGGATTTATGTTTGTTATTTTTGTTATTTATGGCTCCAGTAGATCATGAAGATAACACTGTATTGCTGCATTTTATAATAAATGGCCAGGGATGGCATAAAGTCTCTTGGCTTGGTATAAATTCACAGCTGCTGTGGCTTCTCTAGCTGATGTAGTGTGCTGAATTGTGGTTCTAGCACAGAGGCTATTGGAACACACTGCTGATTGAATGAGCGGAGGCCCCAGAGTTAATTAACCATGTGATATGTATGCAGCTTCAGCAACACCCACTATAGGCAATTCTTTATTGCATCATTGTATTCCCAAATGCTTGTTCCGTGCCAGTACTGAAATCCAGCACTCCACATCAGCTAGATACACTGTAAACTGAATAGATTAGTATGTGTGCATATATCCCAAGTCAATCGACCGTATGGCAGCCATGTACTGTGTAATAGTATACAGTAGATTTCTCCAATACCTTAGAGAAGCAATCTGCTTCTATTTAAGAATGCTTATCCCTTTTAGAGCTGGGTGTATATTGTAACTTTGTTAATCAGCTGCATTTCAGGATACATTCTGGCCAATCCTGATCCCCTTGAGCAGGCCTGGTGTCTTGAAGAGTCTATAAACCCTCACAGCTAAGCTGATTGATGTAAAGGCTTCTTGAAAGTCACTGCTGGGTCATAGCCTTGTAAATGTAAAGACTTGCATTGAAATAATGTAATCCTATACTAGAAATGCCATCTTAAACAAAGGATTGTAGTAATTACTCCCTTTTTGCTTCTGAAAATACATATTGAAAATGTTTTAAAATAATACCGCTAATGTATATTTAGGCTGAGCAATCTTGAGCATTTCTGTAAAGGTCAGTATAAATCATTCCACTAAGGGTGTGCGCTGGTAATTTAGTCTCTAATGAAACACTGAGTTTGTTAAAGATTGTAAATGGAAAATCTTAGAAAAACTCACTGTTTCTTCAATTACATACATAGTATTACTGTTCAAATCATTGCACAATAATTATCTATCAAACATACACAAAAATACAGCAGACTCCTATCTACAGGCTACAGAACTGAAATAGGTTCATTTTTGTATCAAAATAATCAACTGACCAGAAAATCAAAGTCTTCGAAAGCTGTTTTAATGCACAGAACACGAGCAAAGCTTCTGCAAGATTCATGATTTGTGAATTGTTTACTATAAATAACATTTTTCACCGAAATATAAAATCAAATAAATGCATGTTCCCAATGTTACATTGAGAGTTAAATGTTCCACAGTAGGCTAAAACAGTATTTTCTTTTCCATGTGTATCCCTATCATGTTGGTCCATCAATCTATGTTGCTACTGTATATTTACCAAGGTTTTCGCTGTTCTTAATTGCTTCTCTTACCAGCAATCACACACATATCTACTCTATTATTGAATTATTATTATTTAATTATTTAGCAGGTGCCTTTGTCCAAAGCACTAAATACAGTAAGCATGTGATTAATCAAAGCATGCATGTGTCAGTGTTGACAGCCAAATGGTACAACTAAGTGAAATAAAATAACATCCAACTAGGGTTAAATTGAATGTTGAGAATTCGGAAATACTAATGAAAAATAACTCAGGACCTGTAAGTCCAAGACTAACGCTTTTCTAAAATGAATGAGTCACAGAGGTTTTATGTACTGTATATACATTACTATTATCTTATTATCTATTATCTGTATATACATAACTATTATCTATATACCTCTGAACTAGCCTTTTAAATGTCATAATGGGCCCTGAAATTCAAGCAGATCGATTCTTGCAGCTTGTTAATTAACCCATTAACCTGCCTTTAGTTTTCGTTGAACTGTATTCCTTGATTTGTGAGCTGGAGGTATCAAATCCTTCATATCTATTAATTCCATGCCTAACCTGTGTTTTCCAGTAGCATTTATTCATAAATGGTAAACGAGCAGAATTGTTGTATTTTGTACTTAAAACCACATCAAAGGGTAATGAAGTTGGTCCATTTGGAATTGGAATACAAATACCCAACATTCATAGCAGCCATGAACTACAAACCGTGACTGAAAAACTTTCTTCTTATTTTCTACATAAAAACATATACTGTACATGCATTATCTAAACTTGAAAATAGTTGTAAATGTAAGGGGTAGTAATTTAATGTGACTGTTCTACCCCCTGTTTAACTTTTTTTCGTAATTAGAATAATGAGGACGTTTAATGCAGTTGTCAGCACTGACCTCTAATGTGTTTTTGTAGCAAGCCTCTCTAATATATTTTGGAGTGGAATTACCTTCATGACAATGCTTTCCATCACTATTAAAAAAGGCAGATCGTTTGAAAGAAAGGTGCTTATTGTTTAATAATTGGTTGACTTTCTTTTCTTTAAATCTTTCTAGTTCATTGCCAGAATCCCACTAAGATTCATGAAGATTAACATACAAATGCATTGGATGATTGTACTGTGACTTGAGTGACCTCAATCACTTTTTAAGAACATTTTTATTCAAGGATCTAGAGCTTGCGGAAACCACGTCTGACCTATAAAGTGTTTTCTTTAGGGAAACTAAAATAAATTTATCAGGATTCAAATTCCTGTTAGTATAATAAAGGAACACTTTGGCCACATCCTGTCCTTCTACACATTTAAACACCATGTAGTTAATGGTTGTAATGAAGAGCTTTTAATTAGTGTTATGGCCTCTAAGAACAGAAGGGATGTGTCAGTATGGAATTATCATCGCAAATATAATATTAATTAGATTTTCCTTTAAGGCAGCAGAAGATATGTCTGTGGAACTTAGCTACAAACTTCCTCTGAATGTCAAGTAGTAGCAATCCTATTAAAAATACATTACCTAGTGCTTTATTAATCCCCACCTGCATTAGAATAAAGTCTAAAGGGGGCCAAGAAAGAACAGTAAGACAAGAATTTACAAGTGCCTTGAAGTAAGATGGCCATTTAGAATGAATACATCAGAATAAGAAATTTAGAATCTTCAATTATTTTTACCCCTGATTTTTCTATCAATTTGGAATGCCCAATTATTATTATTATTTTTCTCCTTCACCACGGCGATTCCCCACACAGCTCAGGGACCCGAGGCTCAGAGTGTCCTCCGATCCCACGAGCCAATCGGCGTCTTTTTACACCCAGGACTCAAAAGCTGATGTCTGCAGGCTACCGGCCTCTGGACGACAAAGACCAGCCCAGCAAATCTCCACCCCCAAGCTCGGCACCTGGCTTGTATGGGTCGCCGCAGAGCGTTGAGGAGAAATCGTCTAAGCCAATCCCGGGAACGCCAAAATGAGTCCCCAGCAAAGACCGGCTGCCTCGGAGAACCAGGATTCAAACATGCAATCTCTGATTGTATGACTCACGCGGTAGTGCTTTTACCCAGTGGACCCCCTAACTTGCTGAATATTAACACAATTTAATTATCGCTGTCAATGCAGACAGAAACAACGGATTGTATATATTGCAAGTTGAAGTACAAATCATAATGACTTTGTCATTGTATGTGCAATTGACTGCATGACTGTATTCTGCTTGATTCTTTGAAAGACAATGATATGACAGCAGCAGAACTATGATCGAGTTATCTTGAGATTTCCGTTGGGTTGTGGGTATGTGTTGTGCCTCCCACAGAAGCCTGTAGGCTTTTGTATTGAGAGACAGCTGGCCGTTTGTGCTATGAAGGGCTAGTGCTCAGGAAGCTGGCAATGGGACTAAGCATGCATGTTGTTTTGCTGTTGGGTGCAGAATTCCTGATGTTCCAGCCAGAGGGATATCAATATTAACACCAAGTGATCCGGAATGGCAGGATATTACTTTGACATGTCACTCTCCCAATAGGGGCTTTCATCACCTCTGCAGGAAATAAATCTGGCTTATCAGCATCACACTAATGGCTCTTTAGTGCTTTAAAATTGAGATCTAAAATTTGTCTGATTGAGATATAAGTACTAACTTTAACTGTCAGCATTATAATACATATTTATCTGTTTCTATAATGGGTATGTACATACTGTACAATGAATCTAAAACAGCCCTGCAGTAGCCAGCCGTTGTGTGCTGTGTGAATGTATGGAGATTCACTAGTACATGAGTATTCTAAAAGCCAGCTGTGGGCTACGTTGGATTGTATGAAGAGCCACAAAGGATCCTGAAACAGAGGATGTTGTAAGATAAGGCTGTCAGATTGGAATGCATTTTCACATACACTAAATTGTTCCTATTGAACATTTTAAGGTGACACTTAAACTCTTTACAATAGCATCATTTTGACCTGTTTTGGGTCTGGTGTAATGTGGCAAGCTGGCTTGAGCAGTGACGTCAGACCTGGAACAAACACACAGCACTGCAAGTGAAATGAAGAAACATCCACAACAGATTGGGGAAATGATAAATGCGCTGCTTGCACGTTTATTAAATGAACAAATAAAACACTTGAACAAACAAAACACTTTGACAAAACAAACAGGTTGAACAACAATATACTAACCCTAAACAAACAGGGATGAACACTCCACAAACAAGTACCATGCTGGCCCTCCAGCAAGAAGTAGCAATTGCTATTATTATTATTTTAATCTCCTCACTCTCTCCCGTTCTTGCTGTGCCGATACTCGATTGCTAATCAATCATTCACTTGAATCTTGGCACAGACTGCACGTCGACGAATTGTGCACTTCCCGTGCCCCCATACAAATACCCATTTTAATCTGCACGTGAAGTGATTGTGCAATCCCCGTGCCTAAATACAATTATACATTTTACATCACCTGTGCTACATAACCTGGGCAGCAGTGTGGAGTAGTGGTTAGGGCTCTGGACTCTTGACCAGAGGGTCGTGGGTTCAGTCCCAGGTAGAGGACACTGCTGCTGTACCCTTGAGCAAGGTACTTTACCTAGATTGCTCCAGGAAAAAAACAATTGTATAAATGGGTAATTGTATGTAAAAAAAATAATGTGTAAAAAAAATAAATAAATAATGTAATTGTATGTAAAAATAATGTGATATCTTGTAACAATTGTAAGTTGCCCTGGATAAGGGTGTCTGCTAAGAAATAAATAATAATAATAACCCACACTATAATAATACATACAGTATAACAGACAACATGAAACACACCACATACAACACAAAATATGTACAGGGGCAGAGGCACCCTGCCACAGGTAATCACATATTTAAGAATAGCCACTATTAACTTAAGGCTTAAGTAGCATTCTGCTGTCCTCTTACTTTCTTATGATGTTTGCAATCAGTGGTTCTTATAGCAATTACTGGTATACTGCGTTTGATTTTATTTGTATTTTATCTCTATGTGTTAAGGTGCTTTGACTTTGAGTTCTTGAGCTGTTCGTCAGTTCTAGTTGCCTGCCATGAATATTACTTGTAAATATAATCTACAGTCCAAATGTCAAGGTTGAGATATTAAAAAACGCCACTGTCAAGATCATTAAAATAGACTCCAAAGTTTCTCCAAAGTGCTTGCTGTGACATCAAAGACAATCTGCATTAGAACTAAGGCTAGCTGTTTACCACCCTCAAGGCCACTGTAAAACTACTGATTTGAGTTTATATTTCTGTGTGCATGTGTCTGTGTACTGTGCTTGTCAATATTAAAATACATGTGTCATTACTGCAGTGTCGAATTATAGAAGCATTACCATGTCTAGTCTGATGCTATGCAAGCCTTCTGTGCATAGAACAGTGCATGGACGGCTGTAACTAAATACAATCTATGCCTGTGCTGTTCACATGTGGTGCAAGAATGGAAGATACCCTCCCGTGCAGTCAGTTTCAAAAGTAAGAGAGTTATATAACAAACTGATTTGCATGCATTTCACATGCTTCAAGCTCAAATGCACGGCTCAGCAGGCTGTCACATTACAGCTGCATAATGAGGAATATTGGTTTTCTTTTTTGAAAGTGTACCTTTGGAGTTTTTAACATTGTAGCAATACTGGCTTACATTGATTAAGATAATTCTTGATTCAGCTAACCTTAATTCTCTCCATATTATCAAAACACATTATGACTGATGGGTAAAATACGTATAAAGTATGGGGAATACATTCTTCTACCGTGCTACTATAATAATAATAATAATAATAATAATAATAATAATAATAATAATAATAATAATATTAATAATAATAATAATTGACTTTATTATTATTTCTAAATATAACAAGAGGATTGCATATAACTAAAAGGGATTACACTGCACAGATTCTGTCTAACTATGTACTAAACTACCATTCAGTCCTTATTCATATAAAAGTTTGATATTAATATAAAGTTATGTACAGATTAAGTGCAACCACCTCCAAAATATTTCACACTAAACCTACCCCTGGTTATAACATCGAATTGATCAGCATAAAAAAAGGGGTCACAGTGGCAGCGTTTACTTGCACAAGTCATGACAGTTTGCCTCACAACGTGTTTGCCGTACTTTTCAGAAAATGCGTTGCCATGCAGTTCTGAATTAGGAAAAAAAAAAAGTCAGTCGTACCAATGCAGATTACTCAATTCATAGTCATTTAGGGGAGGGGATATTTAAATGTCCGTGTCTGCTTATTAAGTAGGAAAGAAAAGAACGACTCTGAATATCGTGAGGAGAGCTTCATGTGTTGCCATAAAGATAAAAACATTTAACAAGAGAAATTAATTCACGTGTTGTCGAGCACATTCTGAATTACGCTGCGCATTAGCTACTTGTTTGTCTGGTTATCTTTCCAACACACACACACACACACACACACACACACACACACACACATATTTGTGTGTGTGTGTGTGTGTGTTTGTGGAACATCTAAAAGTTAAATTTCATTAACACTAGAACCACCTTTTACAGTACATGTTTTTATTTTGTATATAACCTACAATATTCATTTTTTTAAATATATATATATATATATATATATATATATATATATATATATATATATATATATATATATATACACAAGTCTGTTGTTATCTCTACTGGACCTGGCAGCCATCAGTTCCTTCATTTTGTACAAGGAATTCACAGGAGAAAATATCAGTGGAGAGATTTCATCTTGAAGCTAGCCACAGCGCTTCAGCAGAAACATTTCGATCAGAAAGCTACAAAACTGCAGGCTGCAGCAGCTCAACCTGGATTCTGTGCTGCGAGTGACACACACGCAAGAGAAATCATGTTACTTTCTTTTTAGATCAAAAACTACTTTTTTTACAGTTTTGTATGTACATAAACCTGTTTACACACTAGTTTCTTTTGAAATGTTTTTTTTTTTTTATTATAGTTTTTCAAGTAGTGGTAAGTTAGAAAATAAACCCTTTATTGTTTAATTGTTCATTTAAATACGGTGTTTCGGCTGTGCAGATGTTTGATATGATGTACTTGAATGAAACTTTTGAGTTGTAGCTGATAGTTTGTCTTTCATTTTAATATTGATGGTGTTTAAAATGTACCAGCAGTTGTAGGTATGAGTATAACCGCGGTGGTTCTAGTGTTGAAGTAGTACGTAAATGTACAGTGTGTGTGTGTGTGTGTGTGTGTGTGTGTGTGTGTGTGTGTGTGTGTGTGTGTGTGTGTGTTGGGGGGGAGGGTGTGTCTGTTTTGTACGGCCTTTCTGCTGGAGATTAGGTGAGATTAAGTCAGAAGAAGGGGATCTTGACTGCTGAAACCTCGTGAGCCACAAGCACGATTCCTGCTCAGGTTTACATGGGTTTTTGCAGCTATTTTTATCATGAGAAAGCGATTGACCCTGCCCTTAAAGTCGCTCTGCCAAAAGGATGTTCTTTTGCTGTTTCACTATGTATTCGCATGACAACGTCACATAGTCATGACTGTAGAGTCGATTTTCAAGTGCATGTAAACCCAGCCACTGTCTTTATTGATTATATATAATGTATGCACAATGGCTGTTTGTCAGACTGAGTAATCATAAATATAAAAAACACATGGCTATTCTAAATAGTAATTCAAGTGATCAAGGAAGGCAGGAAATGTGAGGGGAAAGGAGACAAACATTTCTATTATAATACATAAACATCTGTTAAAATCTCCCCAGCCTAATATCTACTTCAAGCAATAGAGGCACCCAATAAAGGATTGCTCCCTTCTCCTTTATTATTTTAAAGCATTAGAGAGTACAATGTCTTGTATTTACTGCTGATGAAATTCCACTTGTTTTAACCCTTTTTACAATTGCTATTATGTTTGTATTTCAATATTGTATGTTCTGGGTTGTTTGTCCCCAAGCTCATTTCAGTGTTCACAATCCCATCGCTTCAACTATCTTGAATACATTTCCCAGTCTGCATTTTACACTTTGATTCCTTAGTGTTTTAGTCTCAATAAAAGTACATTTACACTTTATTGTTGTGTCCTGATTATTTTTTTTTTCTAATCAGGATACCCGTGGAAACAAATTTTCATAAATGAGATATTTTAAACCCCACTACTAAGTGACAGATGTTGAGCTGTCCAATGGGATTTCCCGAAATCATTACAGAAGTGCTGATCAGTTACCTTGGTTCAATTTAGTGTAAAACAGCTGTCTAATCCATTTAAATTCCCACCAGGGCTCTGCAGTGAAGATAATGGAATTTTCTGCGTAGACTGTTGTTAAATACGGTGTGTGACTTGAATACTGTTGAAGTGTGTGTGATATTGGGTCCATGGGAGTTTTCAGATGTAAACAGTTTAGAAGTAATAGCTTTTATTATTATTATTATTATTATTATTATTATTATTATTATTATTATTATTATTAGAACGCCCAATTATTCTACCCCAGATTTGTTCCCCAATTTAGAATGGCCAGTTATTTTACCTCATTGCAGCAATGCCCCACACAGCTAATTGGAGAACTGAAGGTTCAGTGGGTGACCAAGCCAATTTCCTCTTTTACACCCAGGAACTCGAGAGTGGATGTCAGCGAGCTGACAGTGCCTGGCCGGTAGGGTCCGGTTTTGCTTCCTTAACTTGTGGGAGCACCACAGCCAATGCTCCGGACTCCCCAGGACACAAACCTGCTCTCTCCTGATTGTATGACTCACGCTGTACACCACACGGCCGTGCTTTTACCACGTGAGCCACTCGGAGACCCCTAGAAATAATAATAGCTTTATTGAGGTATGTAAAAACATTTCCAGATGGCTCCCTCTACACACACACACACACACACACACACACACACACACACACACACACACACACACACACACACACACACACACACACACACACAGGTGTTACATTATCATCCTTAACTATAAAACATTGATTAGTGCTAAATTAGAAATAATAAAATACATATGAAAGACATTGAAAGAAACTTCTATGTATTGGTGTATGAAATAAGTATGTAAGAAAATGACATGTATTTATTTCTTCACATAGTGTAGATATTTCAGTATACACTGTCTTATATAATGTGGTTAACATTGTAGAGTTATGGCTTGTTATGTGCAGATGGTGTAATATAAAAAAAAAGACAAAAAAGTCAGTGAATACTTGTGGAAAGTTTGTGTATGTAGGGTGCGTGACTTAAAAAAACAAAGAACAGTTCCAACATTCAATCAAAATATAAACTCGATCAATATTCTGTACCAAGAATAGTGGCAATACTGGTCCCTTACAAAACAGTCTAGTGCAGGGCTACTCAACCCTGGTCCTGGAGGGCCGCTGTCCCTGCTGGTTTTTGTTCTAACTGTACACTACATTGATTAATTGGACGTTACGCTTCTAATAAGCACTTAATTGGTCCAATTAAGTAATTTAGGGTACAGTTGGAACAAAAACCAGGAGGGACATCGGCTCTCCAGGACCAGGGTTGAGTAGCCTTGGTCTAGTGTATATCGCAGAGGGTACTGATCCATACAAGTACTAAAATAAATCTAAAAACAATATACAAATAATAAATAATACGTTATGAATTAATTGTTGTGTTTTTTTGCTCTGTTTTGCAAGATATATTAGCTTAAAAAAATAAAATATGAACAATCCAAAAAATGAGAAAATGGAATAATGACAGATGCAATAAAAATCTAAAATCCAGACCCTTACAATAAACGGGTTTACTATATTTCCAGTACATAGAGCACAGCATACCCAGATAAAGTTGTTGACTTTACATTCAAAAGTATTTTTTTTAAAGTTAAGCCTCTTTTGCTTGGGCTTCTGTGTATTGCAATTTGATGTAAGCTTAAAACAGACTGGCAAGAGATAGCTGTTGCTTACAGCAAGGTCACTGTGGGTTATTCTTTAACCCATGAAGGAAGAGGATATAATTGTTCAGGGCTTCTGGCATGGAATGTTTTACTGATAAAAATGTACAAGTTAAATCTTAAAAAGTGACCAGCATTTTGCATATCGGCTTGGACCAGGTTGCTCTCATAGCTTCTGAGCTGTAAATTCCAGTACAGCTGTTCACTTTTGTAGATTTTGTACCTCGCCTACTGTTCATATTTAAAGACGTTCTAACCAAGTTTTTTATGTTTTATTTATTTATTTATATTATTATTGCCATCAGCAATATTATCACAGGTCCCTGTTTTTCTTTTGTAAAGATCTTTTGGTTCTTTACTGGTAATTTATACTTGAATTTGGAATATACAGATATTTCATAGATAATGCTATAGATTAAAATTGCCACTGCTTTCTGGTGTCTAATCATTTCATGTGTTGTAGTTCAGAGTCACTCCAATGGTCTAGCTGTAATCAGACCATGTGACCTATAGCAAAGATACCAGGATGCAGCACCTAAAGATTTTCAGCACAATAAAAGATAGACCCTAATAATAAATAAAGGAAATAAGTTTAGATTTTTGCACATACCAGAAGTTTGATATTTACAAGTTTATTTTCAAGTAATTTGGAACTGAACAAAACAAAACAAAAACTCCACTAACTGAACTGAAGGGTATTGTCCGTAGACTACAGGCTCCTCCAGTACAATTCATGTGACTTTATCAATTCTGCAATTTCACTTTACTTAGAACTTTGTGTACTGTAATGACTGACTTTAACAGACATTTAGATCTAAAATGAATCACATTTAGGCATAGGGGGTTAGAATTTGTGTTGCATTTGTTATTTTACGATTAACTTTACGGTCTGTCTTTCTTTGCATAAGGGGCAGATAAATATAAAGCATCTAGAATCCCTTAGCAACAGTCAGATAGGATATGTTTATAACAACGTTCTTTTTCTAGATTTTTAATGGCATAATTCCATCATTGTAGTATAACTCTAGATTTTGGAAATGCATGTTCTATGAGTTAGAGTTAAAGTTAGGGTTAGGGTTAGGGCTAGAGTTAGAGTTAGGGTTAGGGTTAGGGATAGGGTTAGGGATAGGGTTAGGGTTAGGGTTAGGGCTAGAGTTAGTCAGGGTTAGGGGTTACAGTTTTAATCATGCCATTGATAATGCAAAGATATAGAGTTACGTAACTGTGAAAAACAATCCTTCTGCTGGAGGTTCTGCCAGCTGTTGCAGTGTTTACGGGTGAATGGTTCAACAGCATCTTTCCATTTTCCTTCTGGTGAACATCTGCTTCCAAAAGCTCACAACAGCGTGGAGAAGATGACCTTAAAAGAGATCAGACACAGAACTGAAACTGTCAGGCCAAAGGCTGGGGTTCAGACAGTCAGACTGGTAGTAGAGCTTGAGTTTGTGGTGAAACACATATTGTTCAATATAATACAGTCCTGAAGGCCAAGATATGAAGTCTATTCAATCGATCTAAACAGCAGCAGATCTAAATACCACCATCATTTAATCTATTCAAAAAGGACATATTCATGTGTTTTCTATAGAAAATTACACCAAAGAAACTCGTATGCACTTAGATGTTTGATTAACATAACATTGTACACAGGACTCAATCAGTGCCATTTTTTAGATGTGAGACTATTTATATAAATTGAATTAACTCTAAGATGCTTGCAGTTGAGGGGTGTCTTTCTATTAGTAGTAGATCACATGTGGTTGCTTGAAACTAAGATAATTAATCTAATTTACAGGGACAACTTGTAAGGTTAATAAAGTAATATAACAGGGCTTGAATTTCCCCCCTATGCTGCAGCCAATGGGGGGGATTCCAAAATTTTAGGGGGGAATGACAAAAAAAGGCACTTTTGCATATAAAAAACAATATATATTTTATTGCATCATCATTCACACTGGTGTTGCTTTAAAATAAGCTGCTTTCAGGAGACCTAACAGCTGTTCATCCCTGTGAGGCAGAGCATTCCCCATTGCTTTTGCCATTGCCTGACGTGAAGTTTTTGCAGCAGAAGAAAAAGGTGCTTTTCTTTTAAACCAGCGCTCCATTTCTTTTTTTTTTTTTAACTCTTTACACTCAGTCCTATTTCCACCTGTTTTTTTACTGTTTTCATTTATGTATGTTTAACTACTGGATAGTTTGTACTGCATGCATGTAACATATCAAACAGAAGTCCACATAATTTCCTTTCATATTATGTAAGTTGCAACAAGATCAGGCACTATATGTGGTAGAGATGAGAATATATGTAAAAAAAAAGAAAAAAAAAAGTTTTTCCAAAATAATCATGTTTGGTCACTGCTATATATATATTGTAATCATAGATGGTTAAAAAACAAACAAAAAACAAAACACTGCACCATTGAACCTCAATATGAAATTAACATGGGGGGGGGGGAGGTGGAGCTGAGCTTCTAAGCTTTCCAACGATGCCGCCCCTTTCTGTCTAGCTGCTACGGAGCAATAGGCTCAAACGAAACCTAAACTGTGAACTCTGTCACATGATGAGAAGCTTACTTCAGGCGATCGTAGTTCCAGTTAGGAGTACCGTAGGTGGATTTTACGGTGCCTGAGTAATATGTGAGTAACCTTCGGTGTGCTGGCCCCCAAAATGAATGGGGCTGAGTTTTAAGAGTTAAAGCGAAAGTCACCGCTTGCAAAACAACACCTAGATAGCTATAGATATGCTGGCTATTTACATTTCAATGCAAGTAAATCTAGTTTAGAGCCTGACAAAATTCTTAGTATACAAAAAAAAAAAACTTGTGGAATGAGCATAGAAGTCATCGACTTTCTCTTGGCTAATGAATAAGTTTGGTTTTCATGCTGGGATGTTGCACTGAACTCTGACTGGACTGTCATCCTGAAAACCTTTAAATCAGCAAAAGTTCAATACATATCATGGGCAGACACAGATAAACAAACAGAAAAGCACATCGTTGGGAGATCAGCGACACATATCTCCAGGCACTGGAATTGCTTTACTGGAAGGCTATTCATTCTAGTTTACAAATGTTTCTCACAGTGCCTCTTTTGCGCTGGGAATCTGGAGAAGGACTTTGATCAGCCAACTGCTGAGCAGGAAAAAAAAACAAAACAAAACATTTCAGTATCTAGATTACACTGCCTCCTAGTGGCCCAACCATGAAATGTCAGAGTAGTTGACTGCAAATTTGATAAGTGGTCATTCGTCATTCTAGCATTTGTTGATCCAAGGTTTAATCCTGCAGTCAATAAGGGATTTGAAGATTGAATCTCTAATCTATAGTACATTGTGGGGGGTTGGGGGGTTGGGGGGTTGGGCGCGGTGGTGAATCGCCTGGATTACGTTTTGGGGTGGGGGGTGGATGGGGTATCAAGAATTTTCCACATGGCTGATATGTTACCCAATGTGTACAGAAACCGTTAAAGGAGTCAGTCGTTTCTGGGGTCCCTGCTATTGCAATGTTCTTCCTCCTTTTCTACCAACCAAGTGTACCGGTCTCTCTCTTTCTATCCCACTATGACTTGTGATCTTATATGCATTTGTATGTGCCTGTGTATATTCAATGTCATATCCACAAAATCACAGAATGAATGAATTTATGTAAATTGACACTATTCTTAAAAAAAGAGGCAGCAGTGGTAATAAATGTCATGTCAGTTATGGAATAACAATAATGTATATAATATTTTAAAATGTAATGTATATAATATTTTAATTTATAATATAATATTTTAAAATGTTCAGAAAAATATAGATCATTCCACAATTTAATCTTTTGACAGTTTTTAAATATATACCATTGGATTATAACTATATGCAGTACACTTACATGATGTGTATATATATATATATATATATATATATAGAGAGAGAGAGAGAGAGAGAGAGAGAGAGAGAGAGAGAGAGAGAGAGAGAGAGAGAGAGAGAGAGAGAGAGAGTTCTTTAAGAAGTGCTTCTTTATCGGTTTTAATTGATTAATGTAGAATGTTTTGAAGAAGCAGCCAATACAAAGTGGAGCTGTGAGGGGATGATTAATGGCTTCTTGAAAAGTATTCTTATCAGATGGGACTTTCCAATGAAGGATGTCGTGGAATGTTGTGAAAATAAAACTCTTCACTCAGCCCAGATAACACTCCAATCCGTCTTGCAAAGGAAAATGTAGTTTTATTTCCATCAGCCCTGTCCAGCTACTTCAAAATGCAGAATGATTAAAGGGAATCTTTTACTGAATGCTGATGCAAATGTATCTGACCAAGACTAATACAAAAGTGGTATGTCTTTGGCCTCATTGATGTTTTCATGAATTTATTTATTTGAACTGCACTGGTCATTGTCTTACGTTTATGTGAGTGGACCTGGTCCTGTGATGTATGGTAATAAAATCAATAAAAATAGGTCAAATTAATGCAAAAAACAACCTTTAAAGACTTAAATCTATTCTTTTGAAACACAAATGCGACTGTACAAAAGTAAACACCACTGTGTATTTTTAACATAATATTGAGTTGAAATGCATATTATTTCATCAATATTCATACTTAACATTGTTCTATTGTACTGTTCCTTAAAGAGTAAGTAATGGCGTTCCGAAAAATATACCGTTATACGTCCCCACATGTTGCTACAATTTCTCTTTTCATTGTTAACATCCTGACAACTTTGTACACTTATAACTTTAAAATCACTGTAGGAAGAGTGATTTAAAAAAAAACATAACGACAAGTGCTCTGGCTTTTCAGTTATTGTTATGTTACCTGTTTGACATTGTGGGCAATAATCCTTACACTATCAATGCACTAGAGGGGCCATTTTAAAAAGAGCTTTGAAACACACTTTAAAATTATAAGTGTAAAAAGCTGTCAGGATGTTAACAATGAAAAGGCACGTTATTTAAACACTTGTAGCAACACCTGGGGACGTGTAACGCTATAGTTTTGGAAACCCTGCTACTTACTCTTTAAGATAAATTGCAGTAACTGATGCAGTATTGAACAAGAAGTTCCTTTATTTGCCACCAGGCTGTGCAAACTCGCTTTCATTGAATGAGCAGAACTCAGTTTAGTCACAGTTAGGTGCTACTGCAGTTTTCTCTCCTTTGTTGTTGCAGTTGGTCTTTCTAAAAAGTAAAATATGTTATGCCTTCACAAAACGGTTAGTATAAAAACCTAAAATCCATGTCATTTAGAAATTTACTTGGCGATACATGTCTTGCATCCATTTTTCTGGTTCCTGTATCATTTCTTTACTTTTTGGTTTTGGGGGGTTGCCTGTACTCCAGAGAACTGGTGGTTAGGGTAAGAAATAACTTATGAAAAGTTAGAAAGGACTGAGCTGGAGGAACCACAGGAAGCTGTTTGTTGTTTTGGTGTCCTTTGCTCCTGTGTAATGTATTTCTCTACAGCACAAATTCCACCACAGTTGGAAATCACCTCTATATGTTACATTAAACTGGTAGCACATATTTATTTATAAGAAATGTAATTACGTTCAGTCAATCAATCTATCTTTATTTTTATATAGCGCCTTTCACAAAAAAGTAACTCAAAGCGCTGAACAAGGAAAATAAAATCAAATAAAAACATATTTTTAAAGAAATACCGAAATGAAAATACTTCAAAACAATACAAAACAAGTAATAAATACAGAAGTATAAATAAGTAAGTAAATAAGTTAATTAAACAGCAGTACAAACAAGTGATACAAATAAATATAATTTTCAGAACTGTAAATTATATTTTAAAAAATAAAATAATTTATAGGACTGTGAACGCTCTGTCATAAAAGTAAGTTTAAACAGCAACGGAGGGAGCCTGCCTCACAGATGGTGGCAAGCCATTCCACAGTTTAGGGGCTCTGTAAGAGAATGCTCTGTTTCCTTGGAATGTTAAGCATGGCTGCACCCTGTGATCTGAGAGGCCGACTAGGAAAATATGGAGTCAAGAGTTTTTTTAAGTATAGGTTCAGAGTAATGCATCCTGTGCTTTCTCGTAATAGTAATATTAATAGTTTTCAAATTAGGCAGCAGTGTGGCGTAATGGTTAGGGCTCTGGACTCTGGACCAGAAGGTCGTGGGTTCAATTCCAGGTGGGGGGACACTGCTGCTGTGCCTTTGAGCAAGATACTTTACCTAGATTGCTCTAATAAAACCCCAGCTGTGTAATTGTATATAAAAATAACGTGCTATTTTGTAACAATTGTAAGGCACCCTGGATAAGGGCATCTACTAAGAAATAAATAATAATTCAGAAGCCAAAACCACTTTTTTTTACCTACACTATATGGAATTAGGTGGAGGCGGGATAAGAACAGTACTTAATAGTAATTAAACAGTAATAATTTAAGGTGGTGGTTACCTTGAACTTGTTGCCCTTACTGTTTTGATAACATCCTGAAAAGATTTTTAAAAATCTGTCATAAAGCAGTTTATACAGAAGCATATTCTGCCATCTTGTGTTCTGCTGTTGTAAGCTATTTGCTGCCTGAACAAAGTAATTACTGTCATTCATTGGATAACAGGGTCAACTGGGAATTAACTCATTACTATTATTCCAGGATAACACCATTGAAAATCCATTTTCTGAAATGTCAACGAAGATAAAAGATGTTTATGCCAACAAAGGTGCGTGTACTTACACTATATTCACAAGCGCAAGATGTAACCTGGGCTATTCTTAACAGTCATAGGGCTTCGGAAAGTATCAATAACAGGGTTCAATGCAGATTAAAAGAGGGAGGCTACTCTTTCTAGGAGCAAAATTAATTGCACACTTCATGAGGAAGATTGAAGGTTACAACACTGTTCATCATACTGTTTCGTATTTGATTTTTTTTTTTTTTACAGCACTATGGTTGTGTAGAAAGTGTGCCTAAAATTGAAAATACAGTAACCATCATAGTGAAATTGCCATCAGTGTACCTGCATTACTTATTACATGTAACAATGATTGTTTTAGGCATTTAAATACTTTAATACAGAGCATTTCTTTTTTATTGTACAACCTTATGATGAACATAACAGTTGAAATCAACCTTAGTGTCTTGAAAGTCTCTATTCAATATTATTCCAGAAAGTCTTATCCAAAACTCTAAAAGAACGCATATTTTAAACCTTTTCCAGCATTACATCTAACAAATATTGATTCAATTAAAACCTTTTTGTAGAAGTCCAGTGAAGCAAATAATTAAAAAAAAAAAAACCCTGACAAAGTAAAAAAAAAAACAAGAAAAGGAGTTTCAAAGTTTAGTAGGCACTTCTGATTTACAACTTTCAGTGCCATGCAACTTCATCAGGATTTACAAGACAGACATCAGCCGTGTGGAACTAGGACACATTGCAAGGTCAAGTAGAGAACGTGGTATTACCTGAAAACGATCATGTGTCATGCACAACAAGGCATGCAGCATCCACAGAGATGTATTATACTGTGCATGCATACAAAATGCTTCAAATGCACCAATGCGCTTTTCACTTTGATCTATTACACATCTAGTGTATTATAGCACTAGAAAATCAACGTTATACTGTACGTGTTTCAATCCACGTGCTTCACTTCTCAACAAATCTGTTACAGACCAATGGACTCAAATGAATACATTTCACAAATAACTAAATGCATGTCATTCACATACAGATTGACAAAATACATCAATGTATAGTTCAGTACAGTAGTTTGCACGAACCTATACATCAAAAGAACAAATATGTGGTGCATGCATAAATGATTTATCAATCCTCCAGAAATCTGAAATGACTGCAGCCACTCTAAATCAATGGAGGCTTCATAACAAGCAACAGAATACATTGTACATTGTTTCATAATGAATACTGTCCAGAGTACCAAAGAAGCTACATGTTATACCAGCAGAATTAGCAGACTACTAAGATTATGCTTTCACATTTGAGGAGTCTGTTGCCGAATAACCCTTTAGTGAGTTTTATATTATTCACTTCTTTTAAAAATACATTTTTCATGGAGCTCTTCAAGATTCTGAACTCATTTAAATGTCTTGTATGAAATAATTGACCATGGTGTATTTGCCTAATGTTGCTTGAGTGACATTTACATGGTCAAAGAAAAAAGTTTCCCATTAAAGATATTGGAATTTGTTGAAGCGCTCTTCCTGGTTCTCAATGTCTGCTCTTTCCCAGCACCTTCTTTGCATCATTAAACACAAGCGTGTTCTAATCTTTCATATGCCAACTTGATAACCTCAGCTGCTTCTAATTATTTCAATAATTTTCAAGTGGAGATAGGGAGAGAAGAAGGACAGTAGAGCAGGGCTCATTAGACTGGCAGGGCCATTATTTTTAATGTTCTGATTCGTTATGGATTGTTCTGTAGTGTATGTAACATAATTCTGGCAATGTTGGCTACTTGTCTTGAGTGGTAAGGAGCGGGTGGGGGCATTAGGCATACTTATAAGAAACTATAGGCTGTGTTGATAAATAATTAGCATGTAAATAACTCATTTAATTGACTTCTGTTTTTTTTTTTTTTTTTTTTAAGAATATCCATAAATTCTATGGCAGTTGGGAGTTTCTACTAGAGATTTAAAATTCAAAAAAGTTACTGTGGGGTGGCGAGAGCACCATTTGTTTTTGGGGCAACTGCACCAAGTTCAGAACTGTACATGTGGCTCACACATGCTAGTTGGTGGGCTATAGAAAGCAAACAGGGTATAGTAGTACAAACCTTCTTATTTTCATAAGCTGACTTTCATTTGGTTTGGCAATGTTAAATCATGCTAATGAAGCCAATGTTTTTCAATATGGAGCTATTTCTATAGCGCACAAATACCAATATGCATGTAAACATGTGGCAGACTAGCACAATAAGCAATTCAGATGGGAAATAGGCCCAGAATTAGAGACAGAAAATATGCCTTTAAGCTGTAAAAGGGAAGGCAGATGTCTCCTCATATATAAACTAGAGTATTGGCACATCTGGGTTAATAAAAAGGGCAAGAATAGGATGCTACCACTGATGTATTTCTCTGTGAAATTTGGCTTAAATTAGAAAAAAAAGCCAATGATGGTTCCTTTTTGATGTTGAAAAATGAATTATTTTGAAACCTGACTTAACATTGAATAATAAATAGGAACATTGCCCCAGGTTCCATGTCTGTCCTTCACTGAAGAAATTGCAGTTGTTGAAAATTGGTCCAAGTAATTACCATTTTCAAAAATCATAACTTGCTGCTATTGTTAAAAATGTTCAAAAGGGTCAGCAGAAAAAAAAAATAACTTTGCATTTGAAATGTTCTGTGTCAAGAAATCTGTTTAAACATTTAAATATATAAAGCTGCATAAGAAGTTTTTGATCATGTATGTTTCTTTGATCTTTTCATATCAATTATTATATTGGCTCTGTGTTAAAAATGTGTTTATAAAACACACTATGCAAAGTTAGAACACATTCTTGAAGAAGCTGAAGCAGTGATGGGGGCTTATAGAGTTAAAATCCATTATATGAAACAGATGGTGTGCTAGTATGGGACAAAGCTTGAAAGGCCAAACTGCCTTGGAGAGTAAGTAAGTCATCTGCTTTATAGATAACTCCCACCACATATTAGAATGTGGTCCCCTCCCACCTGTAAATGAAGCTGGTATTTGATAAAGCCATTGAGAGACTTTCATGCCTCTGTAGTATTCTGATTTTGGAACACTGTGGACATTCCAGAAGCAGCTCCCAACTGGTATGCATTCAATGTATGTATGGTTTGGGTCAATTGCACATAGGGCTACATTCGTAAAAGCTAATTACTGAAAATCTGCAATTACATTATTTTGTTTATAGAAAAAAAAACACCATTTAAATTAAAAAAATGAATAAATGAAATGTTTGAGTTGTTTACTTCTGAACTGTATTTTTTATACTATCTATTAATAAAATTGCTAATGACATTTTAGAGTAAAGAGCTTTGAGAACCTAGCCCATGCAGTCAAGGAAATATTCGTGTAACAATGTTCAGGCATGGCCCTAAAAAGCACAACAACAGTCCATTCATTGTAGAAGTTTCCTTCCAATGCCATGACCACTGCCAAGATGGATCTGTTCTTCCAATGCAAAAGTGTTTCTTATTGTGCACCCCTCACACGTTGGCCATGATAGTGAAATAATTTTCACCGTTTCTTGTGTCCACATGATGTTCTCCTGATGGAATTTCTACTCACTGGGCTGAAGTTGCTGTGTCTGTCTTTATGGGCTAATGTGCATATGAGCATTTAACATCGCAGGTGCTTTTCTTATTCTTAGGGTGTGTTGTTGTAACCATAGCAACTAGGATATGTTTCTTGACACTGAATGACACATTCCATTAGTTATAGATTTTGAACATGAAAAATACAGCACTTACTGTTAATGAGCTGTACAGATAATTGACAATTCTCATATATGGAACAATAGTTCAATATGTTTGGGTCACACTTTAGTTTAAGAAAATGTATAAATGTGTTATTAAAGGTAATATTGTAATGACTTGTTATGTTATAAAGTAATTATACAGTTTCTTAAAAAAATGTCTTTGTTACATTTTGTTATGAACAATGGTTACATAACCTGTTAATATAATATTGTTTATAACATATGGATAGTTAATGTATTCATTGTCATAACAAATCCTAGATAAATGTTACCTACTGTTGAATTTTATATACAGTACCATATAACTGCAGATATTTAAAATATTAATCTATCTATCTATCTATCTATCTATCTATCTATCTATCTATCTATCTATCTATCTATATATATATATATATTTTAAAGATATATATCCCCTTCTTCAAGACTTAATTTTCTACTTTTTTTATACTCTGTGTAACCTGATATAGATTTCAAAATGAAATCTTTTCATGTCGTTTAAACTGTGTTTAATTCAATTTTAAATTATGAGCAGAAGGTGTTGGGCAAGCAAGATAATAATTAAAGGCAGTTAGGGTACCAGTGCACAAGGGAATGGTTGGAAGAACTGTTTAATTCTGCGATGCTAGAAGTTGATAGCTGGGTCCAAACATGCAAAATAATGCTAATTAAAGTACGAAAGAAAGTCAACCCTTGATTGCTTAGATTAAATGGAAATGAAAGCAGATTATCAGTAGTGTTCCCTTTGGAAGACGAAATTGACATTCCCTACAGGGTTATTTTAATTAAGTTTCATGTCAGAAAGCACACGCCATGCTAAGTAGGTATAAGACGAAGGTGTTTTTAAATTGTGTTTAATTCATTTAATAATACTAAATTGCAGCTCTAGTAAGGTACTATTATAAAATACCCCCCCCCCCCAAAATAAATAAATAAATAAATAAATGAATTGTAAATGTTGTTATAACAGTTTATAGTATGTGTTTACTCAGAAATGTATTTTATACTGTATATATATATATATATATATATATATATATATATATATATATATATATATTTGAATATAAACAATAACAAGTCATTGTAATGCCGTCAAAAACCTATAAATACCTCCTGATTCAAACACATGCTCCCTTGAGAAAGATATGTACAGCATAACAAAACGTTGGGCAGCTGGCTCTTTGACCTATATATACTGTATATATATATATATATATTTATATATACAGTGCTCCCTTGCTATAACGCGGGTCTCGGGGAACACACAATATGAGCATTGTAACCGAAGAGCGTTATAAATGGGGGGCACCGCGGGACACATAACAACACACATCTGACTAAAATACAAAATAAAATAACTCCCTCTCTAAATTGCACGTATAGTGAAGCAAAAAATGTAACTTTCCGTGAATTAACCATATGCATAAAGAACCATGTAATCAACGCTATATTTTTTACAAAAACAAAAAAAAGGTAACATTCCCACTCGAGCTAGCTAGGTTGTGGCCACTTCCCTTTGTGTCAGCCAGCATATAGCATATAGCTACAGCACCAGACTTAATAAAAAACGGACTCTTTCAAGCTGAGGCTTTCATTTAATCATCTTCTGTCCTTAACAGGATTTCTCTGATCTAATTCTCCTAGAGCACCAAAAAGAGAATCTAATTCCAGTGTTGGAAATGGCAAAGGGAATAGCAGTCTTGTTAAAAGGCTAGCTCACTGTCCAAAGAATTCTTCGTTTGTGAAAAGGAGATTTTATGAGAAGCAAGAATCTGTGGTATTTATTTGAAAGTGAAGCAACAATATCTGTTGTCAAAATGATTCTGTAGCAGTTCAAGGAATAAATGCTTAGAATTATCAGTTGGCAATAAACTGGCAGTTGCTTGGTTACTGCCAATACAGGGGAACTGGTGCAGTGTTTTTCCTGCCAACTTTAAAAGAGGATACAGATTGTAGGAGTGAGTCCCAACCCGGATTTTGATTTTAAAACTCACTGCAAATTGGCCAGTGTTAAATCAACTCTGTAGGAGTCAAATCTAACACTTTTCCAGTGTGCATATGGCTCCACACTCCACATTGTAAAAGTTACACTTTTGAAAAAGTAAAAAAAAAAAAAAAAGAACACTTTCATAGTGTAAAACATTTAACACTATGGGAGTTAAATTGATGTCTCTTTCAGTGTATAACTAGCACCCCTTTATTGTAAAATTAACTACCTAAGTGTTTGGAAATAACACTGGGAGAGTGACGTTAACACTGCTGTAGTGACAATTGTACTCTCTGTATATAAACTATGTACACTTAACAAGTGTTAACTAATATCTTCATAATTTGTCAAATATTATTTCATTGCGACAAAAGCAAATTAAATTATTGTAGCGAGCACAGGAATGATCAGGGAGACACACCCCAAGGGGCCCTTCCAGTAATCACAACATTTATAACAACAATAACAATAGTATTTCCCCTTACCCTATTTCCCACTCCTAGCGTCCTCTGCTGCTAATTAATATATATGTGGAGGCCGGCTCCGAGCACGGCACACAATCAGCCAACAGGTGGCAACGGCGAGTAAGTCCAGCCGTGCCCCTTACAATATATTAGCCTACCTTGAACTTCTCCAACACGGACAGAAGCGTCGCCATTACATAAACCGGCGACTAAAATCCCGGATGTTGAAATTATTTAGTGTACTTTATTTTACACTGTGAAATATACCCTGGTTTAGATATGAAACAACACTGCATGGTGTCACATGTGAAAATTTAACACCTAAAATCAACACTAACGGTTAACATTGGGATTTCAACACTGGCCAATTTGCTGTGCTGAAAGGATATTGGCCTGTATGTTTCACAACCTGCAGGCAAACTGCCAACTCCATAGTAAATGTATGAAATGGGCAATTTGTCCACAATGGAAGTTATCATAGTTTTGCTGGATTTTGTGAAATCCATTGATCCCGTCAAATTAAACAGTAAACAGAGTAAAAATCAACAGTACTTTGAACACAAACAAATATAAAAACACCCAGTCAGTCCCTTTTGTTGTGGTTTGTGATTTATTTACCTAATGTTTGCTTTTATTACTTTAATTACTTTGTTGTTTAAATGAGTCCAGTTACCCAAACCAAATATGATCCAACAAAGAATTTCACAACAAAGACAATTCAGATGCTTTTTTAAATAGGGAATTTGATTCTAAATCAGTAACTCACTTTTGTTCACATGATGCTCCAGCAGCTGGTTTAGGGGACATTTCTGAATCATGTGTAAGGCCCAAAATCTTTTTTTTTTTTTAGTTACTTAACTAATGTTTCTACAATAGGATTGGCAAGCTATTTCATGGGCATGCTTGACAGTGTACTCTATGCTAGGAACAGTATACACGTTTTAATGCCTGCAGATGGTTTTACGGTTCTTATGCTTAATTGTAATCCAGAGAAGTAAAATGATCTTCACAGACAGTAAATCTGCAGCCAGGAAATAAACTTCCTCCTGAAGAGTTCCTGCTGAGATAAGACAATCACACAAGCACTACTGTGAACGGAGGTGTTGAAAGCATATCTTCCTTTACTCCCTTGTTGTCAACGTGCACACACACTCAAGCACACGCACACGCTCACGCACACACAATGGGATCTTAACCTCAGCTATGCTTTTTTTTTGTTCAACACATCAGAACCCGGCTGTAATCTGTATGGATTGAAATCTAATAGCATATGATATTGTATACAGGTAAAGTCACAAGGCCAGGTAACAGCAAACTGTCTGGAGGAATATCACCTTCAATCACGATTTTTTTATTTCATTTAGAAATTTGAAAACGGTTTGTGTGAACTCTATGTAGTTCGAGAAGTTGCCCTGACATAACTTTAAAAACTTTGTTTATATTATTTGTATATGTAGCAATATGTCAAACACAAGGTGGCAGTAGTGTATCGATCACATGGAAACTGAGCATTTTGGTAGAAAAAGACAGAAACAAGAAAATACATATAAAAATATTATTCCCAGGTGTGGGGCTGCAATAATATAGGACACTATTCACAGTCCCAGCAAAAAAAACCTGCTATTCTCCAGCCTGTAGTGCTGCAAAGTGGTTTGTAGTGCGCAGGTGTAGTTGGTGCAGTGCTCAGGAATAACACACACAAGGCAGTGAAAGTTCAATAAAACAGCTCCTTTATTTGGCTGGGTTGCGTGTCAACAACACTTAAATAATAAGAATGGGCACTACACAGCCATGTGTATCTCTCCGAGCAAAACAAGGGTTTCAGTCCTGAAACAATAAGACGTTAATAATTAACACACAACACAGACACGGTCACTTCTCCCGATAGTGAGTGCTCTTGTGCAGATGTGGTGAAAGACAAACAGTTCGTGGAACAGTGCTGTAGTGTAGTCCGGGTTTAGCGCTGGCTTGTAGCGACAGCTCACGACTAGTGCTTAGCCGTCTGACAAAGACAAAGGACAAACAGTTAGCACAACAAACAAACAAAACACAAAACACTCACGATAATTAATCACTTCTGTTTCCTTAACAGGTCTGTATCAGGGCAGTAGAAAAGCCCTGCACATATTAAATGTATTATTTGTTTATTTTAGCACAGGT
Organism: Acipenser ruthenus; assembly: GCF_902713425.1. Classification (NCBI taxonomy): domain Eukaryota; kingdom Metazoa; phylum Chordata; class Actinopteri; order Acipenseriformes; family Acipenseridae; genus Acipenser; species Acipenser ruthenus. The sequence continues at coordinate 38,828,352 of NC_081199.1, read as the reverse complement.
GATTGTTATTATATGATTTAGTATTGTTTGGGGAAAGGGTTATTGTTAGTATTGGTTTGAATGTATTTTGTGTTGATTTAAAAATACAATGTTTTGTATTATTGTAATTATGATTTAGTCTGTATATAAATAGGATGGAGAAAAGCCGTGTTGTGTTGTGTTTATTGTTTGGCAGCGTGGACGTTGATGCCCCATCCACACAAAAACCTTGTGTAGAAGGTGACCGAGTTAATTCATTGATTAGCTGTTGCTAATCGGGAGATGGTCACCTGTATAAAAGCTTGCAGCTTTCTGAGCTCTGGATGGGTTGTTCGGAGGAGGAACGTGTGTGAGAGAAGGGAGAAGGAAAGCAAAACAAAACAAAACGAAAGTAAAAACAACTGCTACGAGTGATGGAAGCTTTAGCACTGTATTTGTTTAGTTAGGATTATTTTGGGTTTGAGAGTTGCTTTTTTACCATTTTATTTTTGCTCTGTGAGCAGTGTTTTCTTTTTGTTAAAATATTTTATTTATTTTTGTGTCAAAATAAACATAGCGCCGCAGTGTGCTTTTGCATCCGACCTACCTGTGTGTCTCTGCAGTTAATACTGCTGGCCTGACATCACCACTCAGTCATCCCTGTCACAGGATCCTTTCAGTAACCACATCAAAGCGAGGCAGTTCTTCCAGCGACATTGTGTGAGAAGTGCATCGTTTTAAAAGTGCAGAGCAGTTAGACGCAGTAAGGAGAAATTAAACCTGGAATTGTTTTCATCAGAAAATACATTAATTGGGAAATTAATGCAGCTTAAATTCTAACAGCTGCATGTCTTTTTCTGATCACAAACTGAAACTCAGAGCAGCTGATTCAAATTCAGCGCCATTCTGAGACAAGCGGAAGGGGTGGAGCTATCAGCACAACAGAACACAAGGCAGTTCTTCCAGCGACAGCGTTTGAGCGACATCGTTTGAGCAGTTTGAAAGCAGAAGAAACTAAACTTAAACTTACAAAAAAAAAATATATATATATATATATATACTGTATTCATATTATTATTATTATTATTATTTATTTCTTAGCAGACGCCCTTATCCAGGGCGACTTACAATCGCAAGCAAATACAAATACATTCAAGTGTTACAATATAAGTCATACAATAAGAACAAGAAATACAATAATTCTCAAGTGTGACAAACCACAATTCAATAATATACATATTAATAATAACATGTCCTTCAAGACAGTAGTTTGTGACACCTGCATGATGTAGGAAATCTGAGAAAACCCAGCAGAGCTAAACCAAGTGTGCGTAAAGTGCCTCATGATCCAGGACTTGCTTAAACTAGTAAGTATGCTAGAAATAGAGCTGCAGGAAATTATACTACTGGGTTCAGGTAGGCAGAAGCAGGGAAAAAAAGAAATTTTGTCAAAGACAACCACCAGAAATCAAAACATCCAACAAATTTGAGCCACTTCGAAATTTAGATGATCAAAACCAACATCAATAGGACAAATAAAAAATAAAACATTTTAGAACAACAAAATCTTTTTGTGTTCGGGGTGGAGTTGTCTTGTGAATGACCCCATCGCAATGCAGAAAATTAATTTCACCCGAACCCGATCTGAAGAATATCATCCGAAAAAACAACGTCACAAGTGACCCTCAAACCCCTTCTCTCTTGTATAAGGTATAGGTTCCTTTTGAATGGGAGGTCTATGCAACCAAAGTGACTCATCCTTCGATCGAACCAACTTCATTTCTAGGGGGGTTCCCCACTGATGATGGGGATGATAATGAGGCTTGGGAACCCACTGATATGCAAAATTGTGAATTCTGGCCAACTCAGATATTTTGGATGTCTGGAATACCTAACAAAATAGACCTCTGTGATCAAATTGAAATGTATAAACGAAATATCAGTCCAGAACCATTACTCCCTGTGGGAAACTATTTCTGAAAAGGGGGACAAGACCGACATATGTCCAGACTAATATGTGGATGTCAAAGATGCAGAATTGGGTTGTCACTAGCAGAATCAAAACCGTGTCCTGCATGTACCCATATTTATTATTGTTATTTAGTTATTTAGCAGATGCTTTTACCCAAAGCGACTTACAGAAATAAAACAAAATATAACAAAATATAAATTACAGTCTTAACCCTTTGCAGTCCATTTATTAAATGTGCGTCAGATCCAATTTATTTTCACATGCGAAGTTAATTTTAGACGCGCTGTTTTAAAGTATTTTCTTTCACAGTAAAACAGGTTTAAAAGGCACTGTATATCAACAGGACACTCAGTACTGCATCTCCAGCCCTGTCCCACCCCTCGTTTGCTATATTTTTCAAATAACTCATAATAATAGTACATACCGATAAATCATCTCTTGATCACTCGTTTTATCACCAAACTCCTCAATAATGCGATCCAAGTTGTTATTTTATTACTATAACATCTAAAAAAAGCTCTGCAAATGTCTGTGATATTCTTTGAGTGCTGGATGCAGAAGCAGCTATCTTGTTTGTTTATTTCCATGTTACCTATGTGGTGTCGGGTCTATCAGTATTCATGAGATACGCCTCTTTTTTTTTGGCTTCTCTTAGCTCCTATTGGTCTCACTCGGCCATTGAATGGTTTCCTAGGCTATTTCCGGAGAAAAAACGACTAGAGACCTGTTTTTTTCATCTTTTTGATGATGTTGGACAGGGTCTAACATTGGACCGGAAAGGGAAAATTGAGATTTCGGACCAGGTCCGACATAGGACCACAAAGGGTTAAATTGAAAATGTATCCATGTGGTAAAGCATTGTAGGATCATGTTTGACTGTGCCCCTGATGACATACAAGGGTTATCCTTTTCCAATTTAAATGGTTAATTAGGCGATTTAGGGAGAATTGAATGTTTGGGGTGTGATGAGACTCACCAGGTGAGATGGGGTCATTTGGGGAAGTTAGAACGCAAAGATTGGAAACTTGCTAACAGAGTTCAGGTGCCCTGCAGGTATCAGGTATTTGAGACACACAATTGCGATGCTCAGCGCTGGATTCCAGACCCTGTGGTGGCTTTTAAGGAACCTTTAAGAACAGAATTATTTTCAGGATTTCCAATCCTGCTGGCAGTCCTCCGATATCTTGGATGTGAACTGCAAACTGTGTTCAAAAGACCATTAACCCTTTGCAGTCAATTTATTAAGTGCGCATCAGGCGCATCAGATCCAATTTATTTTCACACGCGCAGTTAATTTTAGACGCGCTGTTTAAAAGTATTTTTTTTCCACAGTCAAACGGGTTTAAAAGGCCCTGCATATCAACAAAGCACTCACTAGGCATCTCCAGCCCCGCCCCACCCTTTCGTTCACTATCGCTTTCACATATGCTAAGAAATAAATAAATAATAATAATAATAATAGTCGTACATACCGATCAATCATCTCCTGATCACTTGTTTTATCACCAAACGCCTCAATAATGCGATCCAAGTCATTATTTTATTACTATAACTTCTCAAAAAAGCTCTGGAAATGTCCGTGATATTCTCTGAGCGCTGATGCAGTACCATCCAGCTTGTTTCTTTATGACCGCCCCTATCTGATGCCAGGGGCAAGTATGACTATTCATGAGATACGCCCTTTTTTTTTTCGACTTGTCTCGGCTCCTGTCGCTCCCACTCAGTCATTGAATGGTTTTCTCTGCTTTTTCCATAGAAAAAACGACTAAAAACCAGTTTTTTGCGTCTTTTTGATGATGTCGGACAGGGTCCGACATTGGACCTGATAGGAATAAGACCAGGTCCGACACAGGACCGCAAAGGGTTAAAAGAAAAGTAACTGTTAAGGGCAGTAAAAATATTGTTGTAAAGCTCTGTACTGGTTTAGAAAATGTAGAAAATAAATCTACTAGCAGGAATATTATTGAAGAAATCTATGTTAGCCTAAATAAGAGAATCGGTGAACTATGAAACTCTGACATAATTTAATAACCTCGATGGGGCCTCTTGGAATGTGCATGTGTAGTAGGTGATGTTCAGGTGAAGGATCGACATGAAGACTCAGATCACAGGTTTTCATAAAGCTTTAATTCAATGCGCAAGGGGAGAGCAACAGATGCATTACAAATACAAATCTCTCTCAGCATGTGTGACAAGGTGGCTGAGACATTTATAGTGCCTTAATGCAAGCTGTGGTTAAAATGCACGTCATCACAGATCATTCTAGATGTTTTTTTTCCATATAAGGGGTTGTCTTTCATTCTGAACAGTTTAATATTATATGCAAGTAAAGCACGTATATATGTGGTTTAGCCTTATTCCCTACCTAGTTTCTGTTGTCTAACCTTTTGCAGAAGTAAGAACACATCTTACAGACACATTTAAGCGGAACTGCACCCTGAGTCCTGAGCCGAAACAATAATAAAATGAAAACTTATAAGCAAATACTTAATTAATAAAAACACATATATTTATACACAAACATCACGGGCCTCCCATCTTCTTGTTCAATATCCAGTCGTTGAGGTAATCACCCTGTTAGCTCACACCTTAGCCGCACATACATACTTCCATCTCTCTTTGTATCTAAAACTATTTTGGCTGTCTGCTTGGACATCTTATTGTGCCTCCTGTGTTTGTGACAAAATGGAGGTGTCTAGTTTCATTCCTATAAAGAAACCACAAAATGTTCCATCTGACATTTACTCAAGCTATAAACCTTCAAATGCAAACTTATTCTATCAACGCAAATGCTCCCTGCTGATTAAGCATTAAATGTTAGATATACAAATATTTAGAAAATATAAATTCCCTCCACACATGTAGCTAAGTTTATTATCAGCAGTTGCAATTTAGGACAAAAAGGGTCTCTCGCTTTTAATTCTAATCTTGTGGGAATACTAGGATTTTCATGGTACCAGAAAAATATTTTAACAACCGAATCAAAACTTTCTGACAGAACAGGTGTTCTATTTAACGCTTTTATAATTTTTAAGTTAAACAAGTGAAAGTAACTCCATGTTACAGGAACATGTGTTATTAGTTTTAAGTAAAACCTCATATATTCGTATCTTAGAAAAGTGGGAGATAGCCTGGAGCAAAAAAGTATATTATTCATTTTAGAGATAAAGATTTTCTGAGAAACCAGATGTTTTTGGCTTAATTAAGCCTTCTGACGCACGAAGGGAGAGAAAAGGTCCTATAAATATGGGAGCAAATTTGCAGTATGTTATCAGTTGAGTTTGTATATATATATATATACTCTGATTCATTAAACTTTGAATAAACGAATCTGTGTGATTATTCTTGATTAACTGCTGTCTTGGTATGTGAAAATCTGTAAGCCAATACACGAACAACGCACTATAGGAGTTTATTCAATCTTATGTTTGCCTCCTCTCAGTGGCAGACGTTAATTTAACCCTTATTTATAAACATCAAACACACCAAATCAAGTGTTCAATATTTAACTATATTTAATTGTCAGAATGTTAGCATGTATGAAACAGTACATAATAAGAACATTTTCTATACTCACCTACTTTATTTTATACACTATTTTTTAAAATCATAAACAAACAGGTTTAATCACCAATCCTACCAGGATTCCCCAATTCTGTGATCTGGGGCCCTCTAAGTGCGTGGGCCCTAGTGCAGTTGCACCTGCTGCACCTGCTATTGCTCCGCCACTGCCTCTTATTTTATTAGAGAATTAAAGAACTGCATGAACGTGACAATAACCTTATTCAAGCAGTGAGCAGCAACGTCACAGTGCGCGTCTGTTTTCCAATTAAAGCTACATGCGAAGTACATACCAGGGTACCATCATTTTTGCTATATTCAGAATAAAAAAAACACATTAAATAGCAACTTAAATATTACACATGTGTTTAATTCTACCAAATAATAACATTAACACAATAATCTTTAGGGACTGACACATATAAATTAAATTAAACAGAGTCACACCTCATTTCTAATTCTCAGCACAAGTTTCTAATTAATTACTAGTCTGTACCTTCACTGTGTGTTAAAATTATTACTGTGTTCTATAGGCTCACGAGCACCAAGCATAATCTGATCACGGCAACTTATATGTTACTTATCGTAACTTACAGTATGTGTACCGAGAGTGCAGCAGGTATCACCAGCGTAATGTTTGAGTCAGTCCGACCCCTGATTGCTAAGTGATGTGATCTGCTGTCAGTGATGTGCTTTACATCTCTACAAGCAACTTTCCAACATTCATGGTACACAGTTTGATTTCTGAATCCAACATGTTGCACTGTGCTTGCTGAATAGCATGCTATAGAACTATGTCAAGGATTCAGACTTTAAATATAAATCTCCACCTTCTTGAATGTTGTAATGGGTTACATTTAGTTGATATCATATAAATACATAGCTAATGTGAATTATAATTAAAGAATGGTATTTATAAGCTCTGGCAAAGCTATAATGTGATTTAAATATCTCTTTTTAATGGGCATCTATGCCAGTGGGAAGGCCTGTAATTATTACTTGTGACCCAGCAATTATGACTTGTTCCCCAAAGGCTGGAAGCAATTTTTAAACTAATCAAGAGCTAAGGCTTTAGAATTTAAGGAGCTTATGCACTGAGGAGGGGGTGGAGGTTTCTTTGAAAGAAATCTAGAATACCTTTACACCATAATTGTATTTCTAATGTTGCACACATAATTGTATTTAGGTCAGCTGCATTAAAAACTAATAAAAATAAAAATAACTGAACATTTAATAGCTAAATGGTTCTCACAATATAGTATAATGGACAGTGTGGTCTTGATTGTTCCTGCGGTGTATTTGGTCGAGTCACAAACATGCTGGTTTGTTGGTTTGTCTAATTAGCTGAGATAGACTGTGGCACTTAATCTACAAATAAAGGACAGTGTGTTGAGGCACAGATAAGCAGCATGAAATCCAGGATTTAAAATATTGCTATTTCAAAAAAAATTTGAAACACAAAACACATAATGGGCAGGCAGCACGGCCCTGAGTCAACGTGATGAGTCTGTAAGATGTTTACGTTGTTCTGTACCTGATCCTTCATGATTACGACCTCTGAATACTCAAGGGAAGCTGGGGATATAAATCTGCAATACAGACCACTATCCACTTTCATCAGAATGTCTTGCTTATTGGGACTAAAACTGACTGAGTTTCAAGTCATGAAGGACAGACAATTGACATTAAAATCATGTACACATTGCAAATATGTCGTCCCATGCATGGAGACTGTTTATTGTGTTTCATTTTAGAGTACATCGTCCTCTCTGCCACAACCAAAGAATGGCCTTTCCTCCAGTCTTCTCATAGTTCTTGCTGACAGTGGGTCACTTTGAGGGTAGCTGAGAAAATCTGTTATGCTACATTTCATCATGCTTTATAATTTAGCAATACATCTGCAAAATGGGTGCTATTGAAAGGGGCAGCTGCATAGATCCTTTTTGGGAGATATATGAACAATTTATGAATAAAACAGCTGAAAAGTGTTTTTTCTTGAGCTCAGGGAATACGAAACATGGTCAACTAAAGTGTCCTTATTTCTTTTACATTTAAAATTCAAGATTCAGAGAGAGCATGACATCCCCCCCCCCCCCCCCCCCCCCCGCTTATTTTCCATCACAGAGAAAACAAAAATAGGACCAAAAAATATTATTCATGAGGGATAGTACCAAATAGAAATATAAACTGGTTTGTATATTAGTAAATTGAGAAGCATTTTTTGTTTGTAATTAATTTATTATTTTAGAGGGGCAGTTTGACCACCCAAATCTCCAAACCAACCTGATTAGAAAATGTTTTGCTGCTGTTTTGCTGTCTTATTAATGCAATACATTACGCTATACATGCCATTGTTATGGACTAGATCTATGGAGGATATGTGACGTGATGCAGTACATTCAATACAGCAGGTGTGTGGTCCAATCAATACCAATTAACTTAATCTCCAAACATGCTGAGTACCCCACAAAACTGTTCCAAAGGTGAGGTGTTACTGAATGTTTCTAAATATAATCTGATCATATACATATGCTTACTGTTGCACATGTTTGTTTATCGGCTTTGTACTATTTTACATATTTACAGCGGCATATCCTATAGAACCTATATTAAAATACTCAGTTTTTGTCTACCTTGATCATTATAGATTCCAACCCAATGCTGTCATACATTCATATATGAATTAAAGTGAGGCAGTTTTTACCATGCTTTTCCTTAGCATTTGTTTGTATTCTGTTTGTACAGTTCACTGAGAAGCCAGCACATAAAAAAACCCATAAAAAAACGATAAAACTATAGTCACAGAAACCAGCTTTTAAATAAATTCAATTATTTTTGTTGTTGTTGTTGTTCTAAATTCAATTTAAAATAAACCATAAATAACAGACTTAGCCATTGGCATCAATCTTATATTGATACATCTTCTTTAACAGAACCACACTTGCTCAAGATAAATCACTCTTCTGTCCACAATTGTCAGCATTTGGGGTCACTGGAAATTATTGATTGAGAAAAGCTGCTGAAAATGTGAAAAGCAATGTAAGAGAACTGCGATTGTGTGCGACTGAACGAACAGCAACACCTGTCCTGAATATTCCTCACTGAGCTCAGATAGAGAATCGTGTAGTTATTGTTCATTCCCAGGATTATGAGAAAAAAAGCAAATACCAGGGAACCAGCAAGATAAAATGACCATCTTTAAATCCGAAAAAATGTCATTTTAGAAATTGTGAGCTTGGAATTACAGGGTACCAAAATTATAGTTTTGTGTCAGAATGTTGATTGTAATGATAACAATTATAATAATCTCTTCTATAATCTATGAACTACATATAACTTGTTATTAAAAACTTACAATATGCGATTCAAAAACAGAGAGGAAAGCAAATTTTAGTTAAACTTAAAAAAAAAAATCTAGTTTGTCTCTTTTTATATTAAAGAGACAAGTACTGTATGTGAATATGTAATACTGTTATTACGGTATTAATGACTTGGTATAATAAGTCAGGTTTATTAAACACACCTGGAAACATTTCTTCTGTAATTCCAAGCTCATGAAATACAAATTATTATGTTAATATTAATGCTGGCAAGGGATTAGTTAAAGCAGTTGGCAGGTTCGGATGATTATAATTGCAAAAGATGATGGGAACATAGGTAGCCGGGCACGTGAAAAATCTCAGCAATGGCCCTTAAGAGAAGTTTGAATGGAGATTTATACCTCCTGCCTGAACCCCTGGATGCAATAAAACGTTATGCCTCTGAGGGGACATCCAAGTAATTATTTCTGTAACTTGCAATTACAGACCACTGAGGGCAACATATCAGGGACTAGCCAGTCTGCCTTCTCTGTGGCATTGACTGCTGTTACCAAGGACTCATTCAGGAGAGTTGCTTTCCAACTGAGTAGTCTTGCATTGTCCTGCTGGAAAATCAACACTTCTGGATTGGCTTGCAGGAACGGAAAAACTGTTGCCTCAAGGACTTCATCAATGTATCGCTGAGCATTAAGGTTGCCCTCAATCTGCACCACAGGTTGGCTTGAACAATGCAACAATCAATGTCTCCACACATGTTGTCTTCCGTCAGGTCTGTCAAGGGCAAAACGGCATTCATTGGTGAATAAAACCCTCTACCACTCTCTCTGCCGCCACCTCAGATGTTCTCTGGCCCACAGAAGACGGCGATTTCGTCTCTCAGCTGTCAACATGTTACCCCTGAACGGCCTCCGAGCATGCAAATCATTTTCATGCAGACAGCGAGCTACAGTCATTCTGCTGATGCGCAGGTTATTTCTTCCTGGAATTTCTCGTGCTGTAGCCACTGCAGTCTGAAAACAATTACTCAGATGGATCAGTCGGATGTGACAGTCCTGGGCCAGTATGGTGACCGTCTGCCTCCCAGGATGTGGCCTGTCCCTCACAGAGCCAGTTTCCTGGTTTCTCTGGACTAGTCTGCTGATTGTTGAAGTAGAACTTCTCATTCTATGGGCAACTTCTCTCACAGACAGACTGCCTTCAATCATGCCGATAGCAACCAGGCATTCGTCATTACTCAAGCCGGGCATGGTCGTATCTTTTGCTGTTCTTGCGTTAATTAAAATCATGTCTTTTCGAATGGCTATGTATACAGATTCTTAATCAACACATTTTGGCAATTTTAACTCAACTCAAATACCAAACACCGAACACCTGGCGTTTTTATGAAATCACATGACTTGAGCTCAGTATTTTGTTATCCCAAGGAACAATACTACTCAAACAATCAACACACCTATCTGCTCGCTATTTAAAATGTAAAGAACGTTATGTATGTGCCCAATGAGCTATTGATGTATAACTTAGACTGTTATGAAGTTGTAATATCAAATATTAATGGTGGATCTGGTCAAGGCTCCGATTTCAAATATTAAATATGCCTTTATAGAAAGTATGAATAATTTGATTCAACGTATGTTCAGCTGTATAAATGTGTAATAAATCAATAGAATTTCCTATGAAAAGGACACCAGTAATGTTAGTGAGCCTCCCACTGGATCTCAGGTACTGCAGTTTTACACAATGTACACTTCTCATGCAGAAAGCATGTGGGGTATCCTCATTACAATACATGAGAGGTGTTTTATGTGAGCTTGCCTGAACGCCCAGGGAATCCGTTTAAAATGTGAGCATTTCCATCAAACATTCTTGATAGCTGTCGTCAGTTTATAATTTACGAGATATCGTCAATTGGATGAAAAATAACACATGAATAAAATATGAATGTTTGTGCTGTCTCAGGTGTTTTGGATTGATTCATACTGCATTCTGATGTGTGCTTCATTTGGATTCAGAAAAGGGAAGATAAGCCCAGCTGGGATTGTACTGGGATTGTACTACGGCCGGTCATATTCCAGCTGAGCTCATTGTTTCCTGCATTAGGTCCTATTGCTGCTTTTGAATTCAGTGGCAAAAAGGAACTCCCATGGGCATCCTGTCACTGTAATAACAAATGACTTAATAAGGAAGACCTCGATTAATGTGTTACTTCATTCTTTTTAAAATTTGATTAAAGAGTTCACTTAATGAAGCGAGTCTACATATTACTGTGAGGTTTGGTTAATCGGTTTAAAATTAATGTCTTTCATATGTGTTTGTCTTTTAAAAAGAAAGGTATCACTCATCAATTGGGAAGGGGGATAGGGCTGGGTTTACAGGTCACTCGGGCTATGGCCTGGGCTGGGAATAGGGCGAGGGCTAGGGTTAGGGTTAGGGTTACTCTTGCAATTTAGATTCCATGTTGTTGTTCACCCTCTAAATCATCCAGTTGATTTTTTCTTCAGCAAAGTCACAATTTTTTAAAGATTTTTCTGTTGTTTGAACAGTACTTCTTTCAGTCTGCTCAATGTCTGCCACAGTGGCTTTTTCTTATTAGAAGTTACCTAGGTTTAGTTTATTGTTTTGGTTCAGGTTAGAGTTATGGTTTAGGCTAAGGTTAGAGTTAGGGTTACACTTTAGGCTAGGGTTAAACAAAAATTACCATTCCTTCGAACAAAAAAAGGTTCAATTCAGTTTCCCTTTTCTTAACAGTCAACTATTGTTTAACCTCTAAAGCTATATTTTTTCTTGATCAAAGATTCTTCTGTTGTTGGAACTTCATTTAGTCTCCTTGAAGTCTTTAGAGATGTCACACTTTCACTTTTCAATCAGTTTGTTCCCACAGTGGCCTGTTCTTGATTGATGTTACAGTCATTATATGTTATCTCAGTTATGAGCATGTTTAGGAATTATTTTGCTCTGGCTCTACAGACTGTCATTAAGCCTCTCAAGACTTGCACCATATGGAAGATAATCAACTATAATCATTTCTGTGTTTTCCCTTTTAGTTCCAATTTCATCTCTATAGACATAGGCTATAGGCTAAGCCGTTTACCAGTCACTCAAACACTTCCCCTTTTTAAGTATCACAATACCTTTCTAGGTCTGAACCACACAGCCTTCATCCAGGCCTTAGCCTTAACTCAGAAAACCTAACAAACATTTCACCTGGTTTATATACCTGCCTGTCCAATTACCAGGCAGGTGTCCCTCATTACATTAAGGACAGGTGATTCTGATAAAAAAAAAAAAATCAATTAAGTAATTATACAATTAAAGATGTGGCTGTGTAAAAACAGCCACAAAACACCTTCCTCATTATATATATTGATATTGTTTAGGACCATTGCATTCTGCTACCTACATCCAAAAACTCAAGGCTTTTATATACATGGCAAATCTATCCACAGCATAGTGAAGCGAGGCATGACTAGAGGTTCCAAAGTAAAACTCATGGTTCCAAACAGATCATTATCCTATAGTAAATCTCCTCCCAGAGCTCACAGGGCTTTCAAGTCTTGAAACCATAGGCTCGGGACACTGAACTGTTGCTGCACTTATCAAGCAAATAGTGATTACTGTGTAATGTATTTGTGTCCTCATTTTTTTCTGTTTTATGTGTTCAGCATTCGATGTTGGCTCTCATAAATGTTTAAATGTTGAAAGATATTCTTTCTTGCTTTTGTATGTCTTGAATTTAAATTGTAATGTGAAGCCCCCTAAAGGCTGGTGGGATTTCTTTTATTTCGTCAGCATTCAGCTTATGCTGCTCTGATAGGTTATTCATAAGACATGAGATTTGCAGCTGTGTTTTAACTAGTGCTGTCATTTAGGCAATAGACAAACATACCTCTACCATAGAAAAGCTGGTGTTAGAGAACTCAGGTTTCTATGTCCATTCTGTCTTTTGGATAAAGTACATACATCCAGACAGTAGTTTATTTTATTTTATTTTATTTATTTATTTAGCTCAGAAAGCTTCTGAAATAAAACTGAAAATATCACTTGACATGTCGGGGAATGTTGTACAGAGGCGTATCATTATCTAAACTATTTTTTGTCTGAATAGGGTTAAACAGTCTGGTTACACAGCAACTACAATACATACATGAATTGCTTCAGGTAGGCCTTTTGAACACGGATGTTCTTACACTTTTTGTGAAGTTATAATTTCACATCTAACAAAATCTCAGAAACTGAATAAGGAAATAGAATCCACAGCAAGCAGGGCAACAATGTTATACATATTAGGACAAAGTCCTATAGATGCTATAGTCTGTATGTTTTATTCTATTGATATTCAGCACACCAGCTCCATTTGAAGTCTCTCGTTCATGTGTAAAATAACTTTGGCTGCACTGGAGGTTTATGAACTATATACAAATTAAAAGCTCTTTTCATTATCTGATCTCTTAACATTACATTCAGAAACTCAATAAGATATGGTCTGATGAGCTATGAATCTTTGAGCCATGATTATCTGTAAGTGATTTGTATGATATGATGTTTTTCAGAAAGCTTGGTATAGCTTAAATAAAAAGCAGTAATGTAATATCGGTCCTTAATATATTCAATAGATTTAGACAAACATTGAATCCCATGGATTCCTCTCTTTATGGAAGCATCTTGGTGGACCCGTTGTGATGGAATGCCTCGGAAACATACAGTATGTGCCCAGTCATTTTAAGGATTATTTCATCTGCATTTCCAATCCAGTTTAAGATTCAATGTTTAACCATCTGAGAAGATTATAAAATCAATGTCCGTCTAGCTTATTATTAATGTTATGTCATGCACACACTAGGAAGCTAATTGCTTTACTGGTGGCAGTTATTAAATCTACTGCTAGAATCTGAGGTCTCAAACTGAAAGCTTCGATGCTAGTATTACAATATTGTATCAGCAATGTGTGTTTGCACTTGGCTGTATGGCCAAAAGTTTTGTAGCACCCTATAGAATTAACACATTTTGCTTCATAAAGTTGAATGAAACCTGCTGAATAATGTTGCGTTAACATATTGAATTACGTACCGCTTTGTAGTTTTCCATATACTTAACGAAAAACTGACAAAAGTTGAAAAAAAAATTTACATATTGAAATTTAATATGAAATACTGTACTACTATTATGGCTTCTGATAGACTTTTGCAATATAATTTTGTAGTTTCTTTGATTACATGATGTTAAATAAAGGTCTAAATTATGTTCATATAGTTTTTGGCTATAGCTGTAGAATGAAATGTGAAAATTGTCCACAGCCAGATTTGTTACTATAAACTATTTTTGCATCTTAAAAAGCTATAAAATATATTTTGGAAAAAAAAACTATATTCTCAGAGGACAACCAATGCAAATGAAGACAGGCCTTGTTACTTTACTCATTTTTATTCTGTTAGGAACTAAAAATGGTTTATAAGTCGATGCTGTTAGATGCATTTTAATCAAACCTGTTCTTGGCTTGTGAAACCCAAGTAGCTGCATCAGTTTATGGATAATTGAGTCATTTGTGTAATGTAATGATAAAAAGTAGGTAGACTGCAACAGAATAACAATTCAAATTCACAAATCTGCCTCAACATATTCCTGTTTTGAAATTCCTTCTCTTATAACACTCACATACTATTATTATTAATAACTATTTAATTAAAGAAAAAAAAAAAACATTCTTAACATTCCCCCTTTTCTTCTAGGGTTAGCATGCATTTGGTATTTGTTTCAACATAGGACAGCCTATATGCGTGTTTTGGGGGGTGGAGTGGTGAGAGCCGGGGCTCCACCCTGCTCTCCCCGTCAATCATCTCCTATTTCCTATTTAAAGTCTCAATCACACACAGCTGCAAATCTTTTGACTCCATTGCTAAGCAATGTCTAAACTTTGTGCTCTTGTGTTTTTGTCTGACTGATCCAGAGTTTGAGCCCACTTTTCTTACCTGCTCAGACGATCTCGCAGGCCCTTCAACATCTCGCTATCCGGACCCGGTAGCGTCTACAGCAACTCCGCAAAGCTGGCAGCTTCACCGCTCCAAGCGGACCCGCTCTCCTAATCCTTTACAACTCCTAATCCTTTACAACTCCAGACTGACCATCTCCAAACTGCTCAATACCATATATATAAAAGGCATCATCATTTCATCTGGTCTGGACAGGCTCACTCTTTTCAAATTTGATTGCAAAGCCATTTCAGCGGAGCCTATCATTCCTCCCAGCCTCTGATGCAACTAGTAGTAGACGCTATTGCCTCCATTAACACCAAGCTCGATGATATCGATAACCGCGTCCTTCTACTATGAACAACAGCCGCCATTCCTTCATCTTCGACCACTGCAGCTTTAGCCCCACCTCTTCCCTTCGAGCTTCCAGCCCCTGCAGTCGATCTTCCGGTATACAAGCTGGCTTCTGCATTAGCGTCCGGCTCTCAAGTCTCCACTTTCATTCACCGTCATTCTCTTTCTACCCAGATTTGCCGCAATATCATAGAAGGTAAGGACGTTAATCTGATCTCCATTCCTATTGCTACTGCCGAATTCATGGATCACTGCGTCATCGACTGCGGAGACTTATCAGTCACTCTAAAATCATGTGACCCACGTTTACCTTTCGCTAACTATCGAATCAACCCTATTGGCAATGCTACTCGAAAGGTTTCAGGCAAGAAGAGATTGGTTATTGATCTTTCTGCTCCCCGTGGCAAGTCAACAAGCAGTATCAATGCACTTATACCTCACCTCCAGTTTTCTCTCCATCATATTACAATTTCGGACACCATTAAATGCATTAAGATAGCTGGTCGAGGCTCTTGGCTAGCCAAAGCCGATATCTTGCTCTTATTGTATTACTTGTATTGTAACACTTGAAATGTATTTGCTTACGATTGTAAGTCGCCCTGGATAAGGGCGTCTGCTAAGAAATAAACAATAATAATCTCAGATGCTTTTAAAGTAATGCCCATCCATCCTCCTCACCGTCACCTGTTCGGGATCAGCTGGCAAAACAACTTCTACTTCGCAACACAACTCACCTTCGGCTGCGGCAGTAGCCCAAAGATTTTCGAGTCTCTCCGAGGCTCTCTGCTGGCTGCTGCTTACCTCTCGCCGCGTTCCATTTATTCTGCATCTCCTCGACGACTTTCTACTAATATCTCCTCCCTCAGACCCTCCAGCTCAAGCAATTTCCAATCTAAAATCCTTATTTTCATCAAGCGGTGTCTACTTTCTGAAAATAAAACCATCGGTTCAGTCAACTCCATCGAATTCCTCGGCTCGTCTTCCTCCATCCAAACTAGACCGCATTCGCCTCCTAATCAACACTTTTCAAGTTTCTTCCTCCATCACGAAGCTCGACCTGCTATCCCTTTTCGGCCACTTTAACTACACCATCCGCATCATTCCAAAGGGCAGGTCTTTCAAAGTCAAACCATAGCATACAAACAAATCCAGTTGTTGTATACTGTTACAGTAGGTAATAAAATTAAATAGGTTTTGTGTATACTGAACTTGTGTGTATGTGTGTGTCCTGGGGTCCCATTTTCTATTAGCCCTAACCCTAACCCTATTATATGTATCTAATTTCTGCTTATACTCTAGTTCATCATTTTGTCATGTCCTGTATTGATTACAGTAATTCTTTAGCAGCTGGTCAGCTATAATCTGCACTGTGATTTCTGCTACTACAGGTCTGAATGATATATTTCACCTGTTTTCGTCAACATCTCAATAGCTCTGTGATTTATTTTCTGAATACTTACCAACATATACACTGTGCTTTGCAAACTCTTGTCTCATAGTCTTAAAGCAGGTGGTCAGGCTTTTAGTTATCGTGGATCTTATTTCTGTAACCCCCTACCTATTGCAGGGACAAATGTCAAACTTTTTTTATTATTATTTTTTTTTACAATATAATCCTGCCTGAATTTGCATGTAGATTTGAAGCAGAGTAAAGTAAATTGTGTGCAACCCTACTCTTAGCCAGTGGCGTTATCCAGTAAGCAAATCACCCTAGGATGGATGGATAATACACACAGTGCTTCCTCTTTATAAGGCGATCTTTATATTGTGGAACAGGATATAAGGTGTTATGGTCATGGCTCCTATTCTGCCCATGATGCCATTACACAATTTGTATGGTCTTACCTGTGGCTCCAGATTGCAGCATTATAAAGGAGAGCACCATAATAAAGGGGCTTTTGGAATTAATACTATTGTCTGAGAAGTTACAGTATATTTAAATGTTTGAATATGTTGTACTTTGATATTATCAAGCACACTTAGAAAGAAAGGCAGCAGATAACATTGTTTCAAAAAAGGATTAAACTTGTTGTAATACCCTACAAGTAACTTATTTATTCTTCCACTCTTTATAAAGATGTATATTGTGATGCTCACCCAACCATAGCCTTACCATTACTCAGCGATTTTTAATGTCATTCCATTTCTCCTCTGTATACCTTGTGTTAAATCACATGCAAAGTATTGCTTTTAGGATCCAGCAATACTGTTTATTGTACTACGTTGTATATTATTATATTGAATATTTCAGTACTGGGCTTTGTTGATATCTGGGAGGAGGAAAGTAGTTCCTCAAGGAACAAACATATATTCTGATATTGCAGAGTAGGAGGGTTTAAACATCGTACTATAGAGTAAATACATTTTAAATCACAGAAAACAGAGTCTGTCACACTGTTAATTGCTCGTTTTTAGAAAGACATTCAAGGGCTGGTGACTTAAACAACACAGTTGACCCAGTTAACAGTATATCGGTTAGCTGTAGTAAAGAATACAACAACAATAATAGACAATTCACAATAATAATAATTCTGAGCAGTCACGAGTGTGAGTACTGTGTGTATTTAAAAAAAAAAAAAAAACAGTGTGTTTTTTGTGTTGTTTTATGCCAGGTTAACGGCTTAGCCATCCTGCGAGCTAGTCAGGGACCTGCATAAGGGTACAGTTAGCACTCCGAAGGAGCTAGGTGTTTATTTTTGTTTTTGTTTATTTTGTAATAATTAAGGTGTGTGTAAGCGCTTAAACCTCAATTTCTGTGTTATATTCTGTGTATATATTCTGTATGGACCTTGACATTTCCAAGATGCGACAGTAGTTTAATAGCTGCTCTGGTGTACATATAACATGTTTGTATGATGCTCATATAGTTCAGGCAGACACCGTCTTTTATTTCCTGAGCATTACACACCAGGGAATAGCAAATAAACTATATTCTACCTTCACAAGTCTTCTGGTTTATTTGAATCAATCCCTTCAATTTAATGAATGACCTTAAAATCTTGAAATCCATCTGAGTTCAGAGCAAAAGCGGTTTGCATCTTGGTGGGTGCAGTGTAGGAGGCAGCCTGTGACTCAGCTCAGCTGTTAGTTTATAGGCAGTACTGTGCATTGAATCCATATCAGAAATGGTGTTAGGTTGTTCCTGGATCTCAGATTAGCTTGTATCAGGCTATATCTTTGTAGCAGATTAAAGTAATTTTTTACGAATGGAAAGTCAGACATTACTAAAATTACAATAACACGGATCCTGGGTTACAATCCAGTCCCTTAGGAGCATTCAATCTATGATGCAACAGGGGTTATATAAGGGGAAAGCAGGACTAATTTAACAAGAAGTTTAGCTACTATTAGTGCAATACAACTTACAAGATTCTTAAATCCATTATTTATTATGTGATCTGTGTTATGTATGATTGCAGCATGACTTTAAATACAGGTTTTAAATGTAGACTGACAAACTAGACAGTTAATACCATTAGCTAAATCAATCATGAATCTGGCTGAAATGGGTTAACATCTGGTGCAATAAAAAATAGTATTCCAGGTGTTGTCACATGGCTTAGTGGGATCTCAGATCTCATTTTGAAAATCAGGTCTTATTAACAGACTATGAAGGTTATGAAGCTTTATGAACACCTGCTGGAAACTGGTACTTTTAGTTAGTGAACATTACATATTCCCTAAATGAGTAATAACTAAGGCTTTAAAATGATCATTTTTTCCTCCTCATAGAATTGGCTATGCTCACAAGTCCCTTATAATGCATTAGTTAAGATAACTGTGATATGTTTTGCTCTTTCCATTCACATGGTCTACCAAAGACTTTCTTGTACTACAGTGTGCTGCTGGAAATAAGAAATATATTGATTTGAAATCCTCTTTAAAGATTAAAAAACATTGCTTTAGTAATTGAATGCAGCAGTGAGAAAAATAAATGTTGTTACTCTTTGTTATGCTAGACTTTAGAGCAAATTGGTGTTGTTTAGAAATGGTATTAGCAATGTATATTGGATGCTTTCATATCACACTGGAGAGTCGATTTTGTTAAAAATTTGCATTGAAAAATTATGTGTGTTTTGCTTGAAAGAACACACCATTCATATTAGCATTGCTCATTAAATGTCTAAGTAGCAGACCTGTATCAGTGAGAAATTATTTTATTAAAATGTAAGGACGACTGCCGTAAGAGAGGAAAACATATCGCCAGAATAAACCCCACTTCCTCAGTGGACTGCCAGTGCATAGGAGAATGACAGACTTATTTTACACAGCTCTATGTCATGATAAATGAAATAAAAATGATAAACACTACAAACCTACTGTAAATGCCTGTTGGAGGCTTAGTTAGCATTGGCTTGGTGTATGTTTGGAGGTGGTGCTAGTAAATATGGGGATCACATTAGCTTGTGGCTAGGGCAGATTATTTGGCATTGTCTGATCTTTAAGATCTGTATTAAGCAGATATATCAGTCGCAAGCAGCAACTTCATTACAGGCGATTAAAAGGTTAAACAGAGAATGAAGTATACTGGAAAAGAGAGGCTTGCTTATGCTGTACTTACTACTGTATTTTACTCTTAAATGTGTTCTAGCAAACTGCACAAACTAATTCAACTTAAGATATCTCTTCTTCTGACAGACTGCTTTTTAGAAGTCAGCATTCTCCTTTTTAATTTTACAATTACCACCACCGCTCTTCAAGATATGGCATTTTATCATGTGAATACCTTATGAAGTCAAAGACCCTTTGAAACTAGGATTCAAGTTGTCTTCATACCACTCATGCAAATACATACTTTCAGAGTTCATTTAAATGCTTTGCCAACAATTGACTGTAATATTTGAGATATCAGGCCAGGAAGAGTGTTCTAATTTCAGTGCTACTGGCACATATCCATATGGGTGTTTCTGGAATTAAATTAGGCTTATGTCTGCAACCATGCATTACCTACCATTTTTGATAACTTACAGAATGTAATTAAACTGGACTGGAAAGCTGATAAAGGGAAGTGTCTTTTATATTAAGTAAATGATCAGATTTAACCTGAAGTGCTGCTATGGATCAAGAAAACTCCTTCCAATTGACAGTAATGAATGAAATCTGTCTGTTGAGTAAATCAATCAAAACCCCTCCCTAGATGTATCATTCAACACCTTGCAAAGCATTTCAAGTACTATACATGTTATGAATACTGCATATGACTTAAAGCAGTTTAAAGGACTGACACTCATATTTAAGCTGTACCGTTATTTTACAGTATGGCACCTCTCACCAATTAGCTGAGAGATACAGTGTTGCTTTATGACACAAATTATTTCCCTGTTCCATGTCAATATTCAGCCCAACTTCTGGACATAAGTGGAGACTTCCTGAACATGCCATATAAGGTTTTATTTTAAAACACGTATATACCACACCTGAATGACACCTTAGATCATGGAGATAATGTGGGCACTGTATTTTTTTTCCCCGCCAATATAATGCTTGCAGCTCCGATACAAAAAGTTAAGGGGCAGTGAAAATGGCATTCAAAACTATTTACTCTTTAAATATTAAATAGTAACTATACTAAACATTAGGGTGCCTTATGTGATCCTGCTGTCAGAAAGTGTTAGCAATGCATTGATTGACAAACAGCGCTTCATACACATCATAAATGCATGAGCAGAAAGCTCCAGATAGGCATTTTGTTGGGCATTAGTCATCCAAGTCTTGCAGAACTGTCAGTTTCATAAAAGATAGCTTGTCTAAAATTTCTGTTAACTGCATCCATGTCAGATTGTTTCAGAAAACCCACTTTGATATGAATAATATTAGGAGCTACCTAAAATCGGGGTTGTCATGTATTGGTATGTAGAATAATTGGCAAAGGACATTGACATCTTTTATAATAGCATTGAGCCAAAAGCATTTACAGTACTAGCGGGACCAAAGAGAATTATATACAAGTTGACAGCTGAAACTTCCAATCCAGACTATAACCACATTATTACGTTTTTTTTTAACAACACACTGTGTGATGAGAATTCATTTTAAATTCTGAATACAAAAGACGTCTACAGCATATTGAGCTGAAGTTGACATTTTAATCAGATCTTTACATTTTAACCGTGACAACTACAAAAGCAGCATGCAAGCTTCAGGTAGTGTGCAGCTTACAGGTAGTGCTATTAAACTGGGACTAAGAAGAATGCTTTAAGGCCTTACAGTTTATTGTATCCTAACAGCCACACATATGGTACTGTTCCTCTAAGAAATAATGTATTTTGTAACTCGCCATGGAGATTCATAGCACAGGAAAAACACACCACAGGTTTACTGAGTTTAGCACCGGCACAGTGGATTTCTGCAATGCACATTTTTAACCAAATGTCTATTTCATGAATTTCAATCAAGAAACACTCTTCCCTGTGCTGCATTGACCCCATTCTTATCCTCCTCTGTCATAGCTATGTTTTAAGCAATGATTTTTGTTTCAGCAAAAAAAAAAAAGCTGCTTCTGTTCATATTTCAATTTGCCTAAGGCTCAAACACACAAACAACATTAATATCTTAAAGCTGCATGTCCAAACCAGCCTCTGGGATACAGTGGCTTTGGGATATATGAAAAATACTAAATAAAGTCACTGTTGAGGAGGGATACATGCTTCACCCTGGTTATTAGTGTCAGTACTGATGAGGGATAAATACTTCACACTGGTTATTAGCAATATAGGAGGCTGTGTGGTCCAGTGGTTAAAGAAAAGGGCTTGTAACCAGGAGGTCCCCAGTTCAAATCCCACCTCAACCACTGACTCATTGTGTGACCCTGAGCAAGTCACTTAAGCTCCTTGTGCTCCGTCTTTCAGGTGAGACGTAATTGTAAGTGACTGTGCAGCTGATGCATAGTTCACACACCCTAGTCTCTGTAAGTCACCTTGGATAAAGGCGTCTGCTAAATAAACAATACAATAATCAATCAGTGTTATTGCTAGTGTTAGGGGTGTCGCTTAAAATACAGTACTGGCAGTTTGACTTTGGCAGGTTTCTAAGTAGTTGCTAGTTTCTTTTAGTATGTATTTGCTTACGATTTTAAGTCGCCCTGGATAAGGGTGTCTGCTAATAAATAAATAATAATAATAATAATAATAATAATAATAATAATAATAATAATAATAATAATAATAATAATAATAATAATAATAATATTAATATTGAGGGGATAAAATCCCCAGCAACAGGGCTATAGTGGAGACGATCGTAGTAAACAACTTATAATATTGTGATGAATCTAGTTACGTTATTTAGCTTTTTTAGTTATTTTGAGGATCAGATTGTGGAGATATATGGAGGTGTCTCTCTGTCTGGATGTCACCTATTTTCACATGTATCTTACGAACACAAGAGGTTATTCCACATACTGTAAATCAGTCATTTTAATATACTTTACCATGTCATGAAAGTCTGAGCCTGTGGGATTGACTGTAGCATTGGGTAGATTAAATTATACCAGTATACTGTATGTAGCAGAGCAGCAGGATGTTTAGGACAGATACGTTTTGCTGGTTGCCTGTAGAGATGGACTTTGAAAGACCTTATTTGTGCACAATGTCATAGGTATGTAGACAACTGAGGTTCATAGGGTTGTGGATGTATCTCTTCTAGAAGGTCCTGACGAGATAATTAAAACTGATGGGATATTGGGGAAGTTGAGTGTTACATTTGCCATATTCAGTGAAGCACAGTTAAGGAAACAAATTGATATCAGTGTGGGAGCTATCAATCAGAAAAGCTACTGCTAGCTGTTACACCTAATGTAAGTGGTGAAGTAGGTCTCTGTGTTACTTCTGCTAATAATATTTACACAGCAGGATGTTCAGATTGTAAATGACAGGGGGGTGTTCCTACCATTTGCATTTCCGCAGAAGTCATATTACTAAAAGCAGAGGAAGCTTCAGATAATGTGGATGATTAATCAAAAAGGGCAAATCTCTTCAAAGCCTTCAATCCATTTTGGAAACTTTAATGAAAAGGAACAGATAGACATCCCTCTAAAAATAATAATAATACAGAAAAAAAATAATCAGAAATAAGAATAAAACATCACAAATATTTTGAGGTCCTATCCATGATGCAATGGAATTGACATAGGAGAATGTTCCTATTATGACATCAATTTGATGAAGATTCCGTCATTGTAATACAAATTGCCCCGCTGGTTGGTCGGGCAAGCCAACCAAACATGGAAAAAGGTGTGTGTATTTTGAAATCTTAACCCTGCTAAAACAGCCAGAATTTTCTGATTTACAGTATGTTGATTTACAGTAAAGTGTGCTCTCCAGCACTAAAGCACACTTTCCTGAGTCCTGAGTTAAGCATTTGCTATTCCTGCTGCTTACTTGCCTTGGCTACCAAGCTATTCTTCTACAAAAAAAAAAAAACTCTTTCCAGAGGATGACATACAGGGTGTATGGGCTGTCCTGTAAACCATTGATTTGTAATCCAACCCACAGATTTGCAGATATCTCAGAATCTAATTAATAACATTTATGATACATTTGAAAAAGACAGTGCCTGTTTATTGGAACTCATTTCATAGTATATAATGTGAATATGTCTTCTGTTGCTTCCAACAATGACACTGCATTCATCGAGAGGCACTGGCCCATCAATTTGAATAGTTTAAAAAAGCTGGACATTAAAATGTCTTGAAGCCTATAAATGCCTTAGTTATTATTCATGAAGTTTTACATTTTATGGTAAGATCAATTAGTAGTGCATTAGCATTTTGTGTGAATGCAGAAAGGAGCATCTCAAAGCCTGCTACCAACACAGTGATGTTTTACAGTCTTTGGGGTCATTTATTATCATGAGATTTTACGATACGATATTAATATGAATTGCTTTTGGGAATAAATGACAGATACTTATTCAAGATAACCAATGGCCCTTAGGTGTATCGGTCAACATATTAGTCTGCAAAGAAATAAATAATAATTATTGTTAATGCATTCTTTGTGCATTATCATCCATACATTTCCCAAATAAGACTTCCAGTTTATTTTTTTATTTTTTTAAAGCAGAAAGTCAATTGGCTTTGAAATATGCACACAATGTCCTTGAGAATATTGTCTTCTCGACATATTACCTGTGACCCATTTAATCTCTTTTCATTAGTAGCTTCAAAGTCATTAAAATACTAAATGCTTAACAGTGGGTGTTCTTTTTAAACTTTAGAGTCTTGATGGTACCACTTAGCCATTTCCTGATTAGATGCCATAAGCTCTGCTGGCTTATCAGCTAAATTGGGTGATTAATAGGTTTGAAAATGTTAAATTACAAAGATCATTAAACCAAGCCACATAACAGTTGCGCCTGTATTCAATCAGTCTATTATACACATTTAGCAAATGTTGTCCTGTCGTTATATGATGGAACAAATTAGTATAAAGAAAACAATTCTATAAAATGACCTGTTAAGTGAGAACTCAATGAATGTGCAATTGTAAAGCTTAAAAAACAGCTAACCATTTTACATTAGAGGCTTGACGATTCTAGGGGCAGATACAACACGCTTTTTGATTATTTACGTATTTATTTCACAATGTTTAACCACATTAAGATCCATAATGTTGTTGAAGACTTTGACTGCTGCTAGACTTTGATCTTCATAAGACTTATTTTTAGGCTGGGGGGATTTTGTTCTATTATTATTTAATAAGAAATCAATCTGTTGCATATTTGCTTGAATTATTGATAGTATATCACCCTTTCATGTAATGAAAGATGTTTTTTTCTGTTTCCTTTACTTGAAACAGTTCAATAATAAAATTATAATGTTTTCTGAAAACTGTGTTTACATGTCATTTGAAATCAGTATATATTAATTAATGTATGTATGTATGTATGTATTATTATTATTATTATTATTATTATTATTATTATTATTATATTGTGTGGCTGGAGCCTTAAGGTGGGGGACACTGCTGCTGTACCCTTGAGCAAGGTACTTTACCTAGATTGCTCCAGTAAAAACCCAACTGTATAAATGGGTAATTGTATGTAAAATAATGTGTTATCTTGTAACAATTGTAATTCGCCCTGGATAAGGGTGTCTGCTAAGAAATAAATAATAATAATAAATAATAATAAGGTAGTTGTTTAATAGGTAATTAAGGCTCCAGCCACAGTATAAAAGACCAACTCCGGGCTCAGGAGTTGAGAACAGAGAGGAGTTAAGTGTGTGTGCGAGTGCTACCAGAAAGCAAACCAAGGTACTCATTTCACTAAAAGTGTATTTATAGTTTGTGTTTGTTTTACTTTGGCCAGAGTGCCCTTTTTGTGTATTTTGTTGAACTGTTTGTTTTTTGTTTAATTGATAAAAAGCTGAGCACCCTTGCGGCTCGGTTTAGCCCCGTACGTTATGTGTTATTCTTTCATTTCCCTGGTCTAACGTCACCCCTGCAGCCAGCTCTGCCACAGGGTTACAGTGCAAGTATTCTGCCTACATTAGTAACTCAAAATAGTGCCCTACTTTTGGTCCACAGCCGTCTTGAAAAATTAGTTTTCTGGAACATTCTATTGAAAGTTGATAATATGCACTTTTAATAATATGTTGCTTATCTACAGCTATTTTGAGTAGCATTGTATTTGAAACTGCTAGGTAACCTGGCTTTGACACTGGTGTTATACAAAAAAAGTCCACTATGGATTTAAACTCAGATTGCCTAACCAAGTTTCATGTACAATACTGCAACAGCTGTGGATAAGCATCAGATTGTATTACGGGGCAAATGGAAGCCATGATCATATTGTCCTAAAACCGAGTTTTACAGTATAAAAGGGCAGCGCTATAACAGGAGCACTATAAGAATGTACTGTAAAGCTTGGTGTGTGATACAGGAAAGTTGCATTTATTGGCTATTATAGTGAGAAATCGCATGAAAATATTCAATGTATCAAATCTGAACATTGAGGAATTTGTTGCTAGATAGTGACTTAAAAAAAGAAATCCAGTTCTTTGATTTAAATTCAAATGGGCGTGCTGCAGATATGATAAAACAATCTAGAAAGTGCATTTTAGCTTCATTGTAGGAGTTTGATACAGTATACCTGCCCCCAAACTTAATGGAGCAAATATTCACCTTCAGTCGTTCCTTCGTTTAATTTTTTTATTGCATAACTTTTGGGTTGGCTCTGGATGATCTGCTCAACCTTTGCTAAAAATTAGAGGATACCTTTTTAATATGATAATGAGCTTGCACGAACAAGTATTTTCCCTTACAGTTAGCAACTAAATGATAATCTATTGTGTTGCATCAAAAAGTGGATGACAGCCGACTTACACTGAAGTGATTCGGGCAGCTTATTACAGGATCTAATTTCTTGTGCTGTGCTGTACAGTACGTGCCCTGGTTTTAACCCTCATCTGGGACAGTAAAAAACATCAATACACTATGAGATGTGTGTGTGTATTTTTGGCACACTCCCCTAACATGCACTGACAGAAATTCCAATATTTTACCATCCTCTTTTACGTTTGCTTTTTAAGTGCAAATGATTGGCACATGCATGTATTCCAGACTCCTTTAGGAAACCCGATTCAGTAGAAGTGCAATATAGTCAAGCAGTGCATATATGCACACTTTATAGATCAATTTAAAGGGAGAGAGAGCATTAGAATTGGATAGGATTAGCTTGAACCAGTCTCCCCTTTGGGCCCTGGGTCCACAAATGTGGAATTAAAATGTTGTGTTAAATATATAAAACGACTCTTGTGTATAAAGATCAAAGGTAGTTTAAAATAATGAGTTTATTTAGCCTTTATATTTGTTTTATTTATTTTTTATATTAAGTCTCTATGTATAGAGTATCAGTGATCTTCAATGTGTGAATAAGGGCCAACAAATTCCAATACAGGTGAAAAAAAGCCTATATTAAAGTAGGGATTTGTTTTCATGGATGAACAAATACAGGCCAATCACATTCCTTCCAGTAATGCGCAAGGTCATGGAAAGTATCATCTGTGGTGCATGAATGGGCCTTGGAGCTGAATCTCCTGTCACTTTCCTAAACTGGTGTTGATGTACAGGTGGGATACTCCATATAGAGGAGTATAATAATGATGTATAATGTCTGAACTGCCTAAAGAAAAAAAAAACAGATGGGTGTAGTTCCTGCTGCAATTAAGTTCGATTTAAAACCA
This sequence comes from Acipenser ruthenus, assembly GCF_902713425.1. Taxonomy (NCBI): domain Eukaryota; kingdom Metazoa; phylum Chordata; class Actinopteri; order Acipenseriformes; family Acipenseridae; genus Acipenser; species Acipenser ruthenus. Next base: position 38,801,037 of record NC_081199.1, on the reverse strand, counting down.
TCTATTGTAGTGGGATTTAAAACAACCAGATAAATAAAAGCTATTTTGAATACACACTGCTCAAATATTCTATAATACACAAACAACAGTACATTAGTTAAATGTGGCCAGGAGCCGCAGTAGCATGCACAAGCCAACACAATACCATTTTATTTTTATACTTAAGTGGTTTTAAATGGCCTGATTCTCAGCCAAACCAATAACAATCGCCAAATGCAATACATTTCTAACAGCTTATTTCTTGTTGAGATCATTAAGCAAGGTGCTGCTTGCTTTGATTAACAACATGTGTTGTTTTTAACTGCAGAAGCTACACAGCATTTTAACCCTGATTATAGTTATAAAACCTTGGAATGTTTCCCAATCAACACCACAGTAAACTTTAAGGGAAGACAGCTTGGAAACTGAACACAATGGGCATACCTTCTCAAGCAAATAATAAAGTAATAAATAAATAAATAAATACATTACTTTAAAGATACATAATTAGACAGAACATAAAAGTGAGTGGTAAACTTTTCCTTTAAATGTACAGAACATGATCATGCCATCATGAAAAAGCGCACACAAAAATAAAATTAAATAAAAAGGTAGCACTTTACTATGTATTTACATAGTTGTTGCTTAGTAAATACATATGTACTTGTACATGTAACCCTAACCCTAACCTTAACCCTAACCATTTTCTGATACAATTGTGTACTTACATATATCATGCAAACAGGTTTACACATTAAGTACATCATAACTATGCAGAATAACATTATAATTATGTGTAATTACACATGTATTTGCTAAGTAGCTACTATTTAAATACACAATAATTATAGACGCAAAAAAGGCCTGATAATTTTTGCACAGATACCTAGGAAATATTACATAAACATATTAATATGTCCACATACCTTTTAAAGAGCAGCTTGGTACAGATCTGAAAAATCTGTTATCTTAACTGATATATTCTTCTTGTTGTGAAATATCAATTATCTTAACTAATATTTTCTTCTTGTTAAAAATCAGCACATTGTTTTTGGTTTCAGTCATTACATCCTGCTGACTATAAAACTCACAGGTTTTATGCACCTCAATGGCTCTCAAACACGTCTTTTCTTCAAGTTCAGCAGGTACACCAGAGTGTAACCATGAATCTACCCCCCTGCAACACGCTACCCCTAGTGGATGCAAGACATGCACCAATAAGAAATACTGAGGCTGGTGGCTTCTTCAGCTGCTATTGGTCAAACCTGTACTTATCCATACTCATAGCTGGTCCAAGGCTGTAAGCATTGCTGTGTGGAAAAAAAAAAACAAACAAAAAAAAAAACAGATGGCATGTGAAATGTAGTTTCTTAAAGTGTCTTGTGACACTCTTTTCTGTTTACTTGTCTTCACACGCTCTTCATCTGTTTCATTTGCAGCTTTGAAAGTGTGATTGTCAAAAACTGTCATCAATCATCTGAGATAGCTAAATTATTGTTGTAGGGCTATTGTGTTTGCCTTGTTGACACCCCAGCTCTGCTCAATAAATTGAGTTGCACTGATGTGAAAGAAAGCAGATGTCATACAAAACAATCTCGTTCAGCCACTCTACAGCTTCTGTTTGGTAAGCTGTATTTGATCATTTGTTAGACAAGACCCTCTATCTATGTGAATTTCAGGCAAATAACTATTTCAGTGCAAACTACTCAGTACACCTATAGGCTTTAAAAGGTACTGTTGCAGACCTGCAAAGATATCTGAATCCTGTTTAAACCATGGCATGAACATAATACCTGGTCAACCCTGATTTGTCCATCATTTGCAATGGTTAACCATTGCTAGACCATGCTTGTATGTTGTCTGCTTGACAATATATATGCTGATATGCTTGGCTGTAGGTAGGCGTACATCACAGAATGCTTCTGGAAATACCTTCTATTCTTATTGGATATACTCATGAGATACCTCCAATCTTGGCTCTTGGGAGAATGTCCTTCAACTCAGAACATTTTGTATGGAAAGATCTTGTAAAAGAACAGTCACATCTGAAGACTGAACAATTTAAAGGCTGGTAAAGTATCTTGCTTATCGTGGACTACAAGAGGAAGACTTCAGTGGGAGACTGAAGAAATTGTGAGACTTCCTGAACAAGGTTTCCTTCATAGCGGGGCGAGTAGCAAGATAAATGTATTTCATCCAAGTCAATATGAAAATAACGTAATGACCACCAAAGGTGTGAAGTAAGACAATGAGTTTTAAAGCCTTGGTAATTATTTGTCTTCCAGAAAAGACAACCTTTATAGTCAACATGTTAACTTCTCAGGCAGTTGAATTACAGTATACAGTTTAAAAACTGAAAAAATATCTTCCTAAAAATAGAGTGGAATTGCTAAATGATAAATCAGTTTATTGAAGAAATTGGAGGACGTGATTAGTTTCTGTTAGTGCATTACATTGGAGAGTCAAGGAGATTTATGTGCAATTACTGTTTATTCAGTGCAGAACACAGTGTGACTAAGAGCAATGTATGAGGCCTCCTTTCTATCTCATTAAGTAAGTTAATCATATGCATCTGTAAAAAATATCCAAATGGTCTGGCCCAAGACGTAGTCAATCATGAATACTTTAGATTTTGACTTTGACTTTGTGAAACCATCCAGGTCTGGACTGACCATCTACTTGTACTGTATGGCTGATGGTGCATTGCTAGCCTTTCAACTTTTATGTATTATCTGTGTAACTCTATGCACCCCTAGAACCCCTAAATGCCACATTCATGGGAGAGTACAGATGCATGATGATTTTTTTTTTTTATTTGACCTATGGTTCCAGGCTTTTGAAACACCCTGTGCATGTTGAAAGCATAGTTGTTACTGTATATTCAACACACGGTTTCACATTAGGTGTACAGTTCGCTCCATGGGATAGACAACATGCTATTTTCAACAAGGATTAATATTGACTTGGTATAACATTTCTTTTACATGCAGGTCACTTTAAAGTATTGCAAGCTTGTGATATTCCATCATCCATCAATCCTCAGAAAGCCCAGACCCCTCATTACTCTGGGACTTGTTTATGAAGAACAACAGTGTGTTTCACACCCCAATGGGTGAATTGGACTGGTGACTCTGGAGAAGGTAACCTGAAGCTATGGAAACAAGAACAGTACATTACATTATCCTTTCAAATATCATATCTATGAATTCCTCTCAGAATATTAATAGATGTTGGGGACCACAGTGAACGCACAGCTCATAAAGTAGAAAAGTGATTAAGAAATGTGTGCCAGTAAAACTCTATATAATTATAAAATATAGCTGATGACATGCACCATTCACATACAGTAGCTTAATAAAAAGATCAAAAAAGAAATAAGCCTTACCAAAAGCTAATTTCAGAATCGTAATCGTGGCTTAACTGAAAACAATTAACATAACCTTGAGGTGAGATTTAAAGATAAATAGCTAAGTCAGTCTGCATGTATTCAAATTAAAAATATATTAACATGTTATAATAGTGTCGCTTAATACGTTAGAATTAAATACTTACATTAAATAAAGTATTTGTACTTTGACCTCTTTGTTCATAGAATATAGCCTTTGTCAATTCACCGTGTATTTATAATAACTTTTGGAAGCATTGATACTTATTGTAACACCTCCCCGAGAATACGTTAATTTTGGGCAGAAACACTTTATTTCTGGTGAAACGGTTCATTTGCATACGGTGACACCCACTTTTTCAGGCGCGCTACTGGACTAGATTGATACAGAAGTAAACCTGCCGCAGCTCTTTGTATCTCCTGTGTTAGTTATTGTGAACTGCCAGTGTCTGAGTGCATTAACTGGGGTTTAATACAGAACAAATAAAAGCACAGTGGCTGTTACTTTAGGGTGCAAGGACGCCGTAAGCTTCGTCGTTTGGGTGGTTCAAATGGACCCTGTGTTTGATTTAATGATGTTTTTACTGTTATTTCCCTTCCTCGTTCACCTATCAGCTTTAGCAGCCGTCCACGCTAGAACTACAGGTTAAGCATAGGAGGCTGTGTGGTCCAGTGGTTAAAGAAAAGGGCTTGTAACCAGGAGGTCCCCGCTGTAAATCCCACCTCAGCCACTGACTCATTGTGTGACCCTCAGCAAGTCTCTTAACCTCCTTGTGCTCAGTCTTTCGGGTGAGACGTAATTGTAAGTGACTCTGCAGCTGATGCATAGTTCACACACCCTAGTCTCTGTAATCATCTTGGATAAAGGCGTCTGCTAAATAAACAAATAATAATAAGCAGAGCTTATGGTAATTTACACGATTCATGCACTTGCAGCCGCTAATTTCTACCCTCACCGGCAGAGACGCCAACACAACAGAGCTCGGTTGCTCGTTTGACCTTTTTAGTAAACCATTTATCTAACCAAATTATTTTAGTAAAAATTTCAAATCACAATGTAATTTATCTTAATTGTTGATGTTTCTTGCTAAGCCTGTGGTAGAACGTACCCCATAGTTTCTTCTTCATTTTAAAAGCCTCCCAGATCCGCATTTTAAAATCCACGCATTAAATATTGCTGGACAAGTGATACTTTTGCACACACAGTCCAATATACTTGACATTGAAAAAATAGGCATTACATAGGTATGTGAACATACCCTGGGCAATGAAGGGTTAAAACATACTCCAATGCCGTTACTAGAAAAGTTCGACGGTTTTTGTAAAACAGCTTTATTGTGCAGAGGAATTGGTTCAGTTGAATGCAATATATGGTTGTTGCTAATAAGTGCTGGTTAATGGGTGTATATGTTATGGGTCACCCCCTCCACTGCACGATTAAATGGTCTCTTCCTTCCAAGGAGGGAAACTGAATTTGACAATTAGATTTTTGCCCCAGATGTGCAGAAGAAACGGACGCTGCAGTACACGTCGGTATCCATTTCTGCTTTATTTGGGCTCAAACAAAAATACAGGTCAGCAGCACATCAAGGAAGTCTGCTGGTTGGATGCTACAGTGCTGTCAGCAGCTGCAGGCTTTGTACTTCTGTAGGTTGTGCTTTTGCAGAATGTGAACACAACCCCAGGTATCACCGCAGACTGTGGCAGCTCAGAATCGTGACAGTTCCATTTCATCCTGCGTCTCGATAGATTCTGCTGTTGCTGACACTTGCTCAGAGAACGCTGGTGCTTTACTTTTCTGTGCCCGCACCCTGACGATACCGGGTTCCTGAACTGATAGAGAAAGTGGTTTTGGAATCCACCCTCTGCACAGTTAAGATCAGCAAACTGTAGTTAAAATAATTGCAAGATTTTACAATGACGGCGACAAAGGAACAACAGAACCAGAGAGGAAACAAGCAACAAGAGCAGGTAACCAAATAAGGAAGCAAAATAAAACAACGGTGATATGCTGCAACACCTGCCTTCTAAACTTTGTTATGCGCATTGTCAGATTAGTGTATATGGAAATGCAGTAAATGCACCTCAGTCTACATGCAGACACCGGTAATAACTTACAGTGTTCAGTATGCTTCTGTGCTTATGTAATACTATAGTGCTAAACGACCAGTTTACTGATTTTAGGAGTGAAGGAAGCATTACATCAAAATATTTAAGAGGCTATATTTGTTAAGGAGTCTGTTTTTCTGGAGCTTTGTCAGTGTTAGTTAATTTACTAACTGGTGGCAATTTAGTTTTGACAGAAGAGCTAAAGATGCACAATTACTAACACCTGTATTATATATATATATATATATATATATATATATATATATATATATATATATATTTAGCTCAAGAGCCAGCTGCCCAACGTTTCGATATGTTGTACATATCTTTCTCAAGGGAGCCTGTGTTTGAATCAAAACATTGGAGGTATTTATAGGTTTTTGATGGCATGACAACTACTTGTTATTGTTTACGTTCAAATCCATGATATATGTCACAATATATAGAACACCATTACATCATGTAAGATTAAATCATGGATTTGAATGTAAACAATAACAATTAGTTGTCATGCCGTCAAAAACCTATAAATACCTCCAATGTTTTAATTCAAACACAGGCTCCCTTGAGAAAGATATGTACAACATATCGAAATGTTGGGAAGCTGGCTGTTTGAGCTAATATATATATATATATATATATATATATATATATATATATATATATATATATATATATATAGTTAATGTGATTAATAATTTGATTTAAAAAGGTTATGATTCTTAAGAAAATGTGTTGATTGGTCCCTGACCTTTCTCCGTTAGCTTTTATTAGGATTTTTTATTAGCAATTGTTGGGAATAATTGGTTGTTGTGATGCAGATGCCACTGTTATATGGATTCATGGCTCTAAGAGAATAGTCACCTGTCAGACCAATGAATAATTAATGATCTCCAGGGGAGTGGGATAAGACTGCCAGAGATGGTGCTGTGTGCTCACTCTATAGAAGATAGGAATTCTCTTCTTGTCATCGGGTTTATCTCTGGAGTTTATGCCTTACAGATTTTTAAAAAAAAAAATTGTATTAATTCTCTTTCATGTTTTGCAGAAACTCAAGTATAATATGGTATTACTTTCTATATATATATATATATATATATATATTTTCTAAGTGTACATTTATTTGAATTAAAATACAGGGAATTGTCACACTGAGACAGTCTGCTGCACACAGGAGCTCTCAGTAGTGCTTGAAATGGAACTGTCAGGACTGTGAGCAGTCCAGCAGTAATGACCCTAACTACTCTAGGAGGTGTTTTTCCAGAAAAAACTAACAAACAAAAAAAAAGCAATTTCAACAGCTATGTGTTTGGTGTTTTATGATATGAGAGTTAGAAATTAATTATCTATTGTAGCATTTGGGTCTACATATTATTATACCTCCTTCTTTTCTGAATCAGGCACTGATATCTGTGTCTATGATGTGCAATGTCTTTGCAAACTCGAAGTTGATCTAATACTGATAAACAGCAGACAAAAATATAAAAACGCAGACAAAAACATAAAAAAGTAAATAGCAGTTCACACTATGTGTTTTTATTTAAATAACAGGGACTGTTTCACTCTGTCATTCCATCTTAAGATGTCTGGTTTTTATTTATTTTTTAGCAGCTGTTACACGATATTACATTATTTTTACATACAATTGCCCATTTATATAGTTGGGTTTTTAGTGGAACAATCTAGTTAAAGTACCCTGCTCAAGGGTACAGCAGCAGTGTCCCCCACCTGGGATTGAACCCACGACCCTCCAGTCAAGAGTCCAGAGCCCTAACCACTACACACTGCTGCCTGCAATTTATCTCTCAGGTCCCCTTGATAGGTTCAAGCTGTTATAATACACAACATGACGTGTGGTTCTCTATTTCAAGTTCAAGATATGGTTAACTGAAAACTAGTACGAGTATCTGTTTCATTTGTCAATACTATCATAGCATCAAAGGGTATGAATACTTTTGAATTTGCATTTTTGGAGTTTTGCCAAAAAATTGCTGAAATAAATAATTGTAATAATCTTGTAACTTGTTTTCCTCATCCATAAAAACAAAACTTTTGCTACAAAAGATTTTTCCTAAAATTCTTTGTTTTCGAAAAATTACCATTGCGGTCTGTAAACTTTTGACTACAACTTTATGTATGTATGTATATATGTATATATGTGTGTGTATATATATATATATATATATATATATATATATATATATATATATGTCTGGTTGCAATTTATCTCTCAGGTCCCCTTGACAGGTTATCTATATTATCTATCTATCTATCTATCTATCTATCTATCTATCTATCTATCTATCTATCTATCTATCTATCTATGCATTAATAACTAAGGCATTTTATTACATCGCATTAGCTGTCTGTTTAAATCTTAGTACAAGCTGCAGGAGGTTCACACTAAACTGTGGTTGCATAGGAAAAAAGACCTTCATATTCCTGCAATAGTACTTCTTTAAAATTGTCTGAAAACGTTTATTTCAAACTTGAGGTTTCACCATCTTGGTAACACGTCAAATGTATTTTAAGCAACAGCTACTCACTGCACTTCAAATGATGGGAATTGAAAGAAGGGACCCAGGAGAGTCTGCATAGTCCAGCTACTCTAAATGATTAATTATTATAATTAGAAGGCATCAAATCGATTATCTTGTGGTGGCTACCTCAGCTGATTGTCTGCATTAAATTTGAGAGCTCTGCTGAGCCCTGAGGGTGAGACTAATAAGCAGCATTAAATCATTATGCAAGGAGCTTTATGGTGCGTCATGTGCACCAATCTTCACTCAATCATATTTGGGCTTGCAACACTTTAAACAGAACAAGCAGAGAGGATACAAGATGGCAGGGCTGGCCTTGGAAATTGTTCTGCCATCAGTTTTACATATTTTATTTGTAATTGTGTCAACTTGGAGCTCTATAAAGTTTAACAGAGGGATGAGATATAATGTACAAGTGTTCTCCTCGTTTGATAGACATAGACTGTACTGTTGCAAGATGAGGGTGTTTTTGTTTATGAGCAGGGTGTGCGTGTAAAATTGCATGGATTGTGAGTATGATGATCTTATAAAATTAGAAGGACCAAGAGAGAAAAGGTACAAATGGATACCAAGCTGTACTGGAGAACAGTTACGAAAAGAAAGAATCGGTGAAGAATGATAGGTTAGGTATGAAAAGGCTTATTAAGAGCTCTTTTGTTTAGACCAGAGTGCCGGGTAGTCTTCTTTGTTCAAGACTAAATAGATTCAATTATTTTAGCCTGCCTGCATAGGACATGCCTTTTAAACCAGGAATAATTCTGGTCGCTGTTCTTTCCACTCTTTCTAGAGCAAATATCCTTTTTGTAGCGAGGTGACCAGAACTGAACACAATATTCTAGATGAGGTCTTACTAATGCATTGTAAAGTTTTAACATTACTTCCCTTGATTTAAATTCAACACTTTTCACTATATAGCCGAGCATTTTGTTGGCCTTTTTATAGCTTCCCCACATTGTCTAGATGAAGACATTTCTGAGTCAACATAAACTCCTAGATCTTTTTCATAGATTCCTTCTTCAATTTCAGTATCTTCCATATGGTATTTATAATGGACATTTTTATTGCCTGCGTGCAGTACTTTACACTTTCATTTGCCATGTGTCTGCCCAGTTCTGAATGCTGTCTAGATCATTTTGAAAGACATTTGGTACTGCAACAGTGTTTGGGACAGTCCTGCATCTCCTAAAGGAATCTTGGACTGTCCCAAACTGTCCTGGTAAACCTGGAGTCATATATCATCCAGCAATGCCCACTGGTGCACCATGCAACAGTACTGTGCAACCTTCAGTAGCATAGTGTTTAAAAACCAGCCTCGAAAGCCCATAGCATACTGTATATGTATTAGATATAATACTGTTTTTCGTTTGACATCATAAGAACTATTTCATTACATGAATGCTGTAATATTCATGAAACGGTAGAATTGCCCATTTCTGGGTTATGTATTTATGTGCCTTTAAAACACCGTAAACACACATTTATGTATACATAGACAATACCTTGAATGAATATTAATAAATAACTTTACACTGCACAAAATGTATAAACACAGTAAATGTATTTTGAAAATAAATAAATAAATAAACAAATAAACATGCCTTTTACTCCCTTAACAAAAGCTGTCATAAAAATGTAAAATATAACAGCGGACGACTTACAGAATTTCCAATTCCACTTTATGATTTTAAACATTCTTTATTGGCCTTGCATCACACAGATATAAATTACTCATTCCAAATTCAACCAGTGAATCACCCTACATAAAATTTTGTGAATATGGATTAGCATAAATTAATACACACAGCTAAAAAAAATATATAAAAACCGATTTCATTTATTCAAAAACAACAGACAGAGGAAAATGCCCTAAGGAAATAGTGATATGTTTAACAAATCTTTTTATATTATACAGAACACTGAACACTCTATTTTTTTTGCTCATTTAGACCAAATCAAATGAGGACAGGTACTGGTATACTTACAGCACAGTTTTTTTGTGTCTCGAAATAAGACCAAAATTGAAAAATTATAAAAAAATATATTACAGATCTGAGTGATGCATATTATAAATACGAATGTGCACTGCAGCGTGACAGCAGTGAGATTGTTGGCGTGTATGCATCATTTACATTTTTCAGCAATGCTTTATTGTTAGTGTTGATAAATTTAAGACATGGTCTATATGAAAAAAAAATGAACACTGGAGATAGATAAGCTCCTCAGGATTTCACTAAATTAAGGGGTTAGAATAAATGATGATGATTTATATTTCAGTGCAGACTTAATTTCAACCTTGGCAATGTTATAGGCAAGTAATTAACATCTGCTTTTTAATATGTTGTCTGTTGGGAGTAACTATGTTATAGGTGTTATTTAATTTAGCAGACAGGTTGAAAACTATGGGTTGTAAGAAAATGGCTTGCGTTACTTTGAAGACCAGTAACAAGTTCTAGGCTTCTTTTGTGAACCCTTATTGACCCCCCCCCCCCCCCGCCCCCCAAGCAGTCCTGTACTGCCTACAGCAACAACATCGTTTCTTCACTGATGGTTACAGATGATCCTAGCAAGGGATTTGTAAAACTGCTCATTATTTTTATGTAGCATACAGTTTAAAATCGATATATTTTATCTGGTCGATTAATTTAACAGTGTTTAGAACTAAAGATAATTAAAGTAAATATACATATAAAATGAGGGAATCACAGAAGAACCCATTTATTTTGATTTACAAACAGGGTGCACTTGTCAAGCACATCTTGTACTGTATATTTTCTATAGTGGGAAATCCTACTAAATCCAAAGTAAAAAAAAAAGGTTGATGTGCAGGAAATTGTGGCTATATTTAAATGAATGAAAAGCAAATGCTGTTAATGAAATAATTACAATAAATATAGTATATTGCAAACAATGCAGATTTCCCCTTAACGTCTTTTCAGTCACCAAGGCTTGTACAATTGGGTCAGTTTCAATTGCAATGCTGATAATTAGCACCATTCAGCCACCCTTTATTAATAGTGTATTGAAATCTGAAGGGTTTTGAATCCACTTCAGTGCCATGTGTGTCAGTCCATCTTCTTAATATTCTAATCTGGATAATACTCATACAGAGAAGCTCTGAAGAAGCTCTGGAGTGAAACCCTTGCAATGGGTTATAGCTTATCTAATTGAGGTAATAAACGAATGCTTGGAGATTTCAAAAAGACTAAGTAAGACATGTTTCATAAAAAACATGCATGAAGGAACTTGCTAATTTAATATTGCTGTCACTGCGAGGGGCAGTCCTTTACAGTTTTTAACCATTGGCATTATTCTTTTAGAACTATCCTCCATATATTTATTATATCCAGAACCATGGGTGTAGTAACATCAGCATAGCTTGTATTTCTCCTTCAAGTTTAGGCATTTGTTCCCAGTGGTCAAGCAAGCAGGCATGAGTCATACAAAATAGATATTTTTCATCTCTCTTTACACACTGTGAAATGAAACTGTATTTTATTCATGAGCATACTTTGAAAAATAACTAACAAAATAACTATGTAAATCTTACCTGTTTTGCACTTCCATTAACCACATATTGTATGTCTCAGAAAGGTGCATGAAGACGACCAACAACCAATACTTTTGGGATATGCCTGCCACAGGTCAGGTACTTACTGAGCGTTTTATGTCAGTGCTGCCGATAGGCCCCTCTGAGGAGTGACGTCCTCGGTCCCGCCTACCGAGGGATTAAGTAGTCACTCCGCAGAGATCACTTTCTCTTTCTCTTTTGCTTCTCACTCAGGTAGGTATGGTAGGTATAAACTAGCCTGTCCGGTTGCGTGATTGAGTCTTTGTGAAAGAGCTCTCACTCGAGTTTTTCTGGAGTTCCCCTAACAGAAACATGACTTCTGAAGACTGAGCTCCCATTTAATCTTTTCTTTTCATCAGCCTGCATTGCCTGGCGATTGTAGTCTGCTTTCCCTACCTTGCAGCATTGCTGTTTTGTGTTTTTCTTCCTCTGATATTTGCAGCTAAAAAAAAAGAGAGAAGAGAGACGCGTAATTCCTCCACCGGGACCCGGCTCTGCCTCGCCCACTGTTGAGTCGACTCTGCTTCTGATGTGTGTGTGAGTGTGTGTTGTTTCCACTGCCTTCACAGTTAATAAAAATAAAAAAAACAAACAAACTTGTGCTTCCTCAACTGGGTCTGGTTCTACCTTGCGCCCTCTGTACTGTATGCCCTCGGTGTCTCGGTGTCTCGGTGCCCCAGAGCCTCAGTGCTCGGTGCCCTCAGTGCTTGAACACTCTGTGTTTTGGTGCCTCATTGCCTCAGTGCTTCTGCGCCCTTGGTGCACCAGAGCCTTGGTGCCTCGGTGCTTCTGCGCCCCCTGTGCTCCAGAGCCTCTGTGCTTCGGTGCTCTCGATGCTCGGATGCTCCCTGCATCGGTTTTGGAGTACCTAGTCAGGCAGCAGGCTCTTTCCTCTGCTCCGACCTCAGCTACGCCTCTGGCACCTGCCCCGGAACTGACCCCACCCTCACCGGTGGTCACCCCGGACATCTCAGAGCAAGACATGGTGATGAGTCAGGAGGAATAGGACGTGATTACAATTGTGGCTTCCTGGGACGGTGGCTCCTTCCTACAGGAAGATACAGAGGTCCAAGAACTGACCCAGGAGACGGGCCCCTTTCCCTCGAGCTCAGTTCGGGTGCTTCCCTCGAGTGTTACCCTTTCCTCGAGTTCAGTTCGGGTGCTTATGGAGCGAGCCTCCAAGTTCCTCCAGGTTCCCTGGATGGCAGCGCCTAAACACCACCGCTCAGTTTTCAGAACGGCTCAGGCTTCAACCCCCGAGCCCTTCCCAGTGTTTCCGGATTTTCTGGAGGAGGTACAGTCCTCTTGGCACGAGTGTCTCAAAACAAGCAGCCGCGCTGGCTTCCTTGGAAGGCGCAGGGACGCTGGGCTTAGCGGAATTCCTGCCGGTGGATTCTACCATCGTAGCTCTGGTGCAAGAATAACAAAGGCCCACCTTAACATGCAGCTGAAGCGCAAGTTAGACGCTTGGCCAACACGGCAGGTCTCCTCACGGCCTACCTGGATGGCACTTTGCAATCGGCGCCCCTCCCTGAACAAGTAGCTTCGGAGCTGCGCTTGGTCTCAGCACGCTGCTGCAAATATCAGGCTTCCAAGGGCAAGCCCTGGCCCGAAGCCTGGCAGGCCTTATAGTGGCGCGCAGACAGCTTTGGCTGTCCCAGGCCAGGGCCTCGGATATGGACAAGTCTGCCTTGCTAGAAGCGCCTATCTCCCCTGGCCATACATTCTGGCCAGCAGTGGAGGAGATCCTGCAATTCTCCCACCACTGTACACACTGGTTACGCGCTGCAGTTCCGTGCGGGCCCTACTCCCTTTCGAGGGATCATGGTTACATCCGTGAACTACCCTCTCCAGGTCTTGGCCCTCAGGCAAGAGGTAAATACATTACTTCTCAAACAAGCCGTTCGCCTCATAGAACCCGCCCCATCCTAGACCTGAGAGACCTCAACAGGTTCTCGAGGGAGAGGAGGTTCCAGATGGTCATACACCGTCACATCCTCCAGTCTGTCCAGCCAGGCGACTGGGTTACCACTGTGGACTTAAAGGACACATATTTTCACGTCCCTATTCATCCCCGAACAGTAAATATCTCCACTTCGCCTTTCCGTGCTGCCATTTGGCCTCTCCTTAGCCCCCCGCACATTCCCAAAGTGTGTGGATGCTTTCCTAGCCTCCTTGCGGCTACAGTAGATCAAGGTGTTGAGCTACAACACCCTGTTCCCAGTCGCAGGAAGGAGCAGTGGCCCACACGGCGATCGTGATGGAGCATCTGTCGAGGCTGGGTCTCACCCTCAACGATGCGAGGTGCAAAGTACGGTTTATTTGGGTCTCCGGCTGGATTCCCTTACAATGCAAGCACACCTCTCAGATGACAGAGTGGCCGCCAGTCACAACTGTCTAGCCCTGTTTCAACAGGCATCAACAGTACAACTGGTGTTGTGTCAGAAGTTACTGGGTCTGGTGACTGCAGCTTCATCAGCCATCCAGCTGGGGTTACTCCATATGAGCCCGATTCAGGCATGGCTCAATGGCTTCCAGCTATATCCCAAACGCGACAGACACCGTGGGAAGCACTGTGCTGGTGGCGGCAAGCCTCTCATCTGCACGAAGATGTATGGGAGTGATCCACAGCCGTGGGATGGTGACGACAGGTGCATCCAATTCGGGTTGGGGTGCGGTCTGGGCAGGCAGAGGAGTCCACGGGTCCTGGTCGGGTCGCTGGACATCCCTGCACATAAATGTGCTGGAACTGCGAGCAGTTCACCTCGCTCTCCAGCATTTCCTTCCAGTGCTCCAGAGGAGACATGTCCTTGTCCGCATGGGCAACATGTCGGTAGTAGTGTATGTAAATTGCCAGGGAGGACTTTGGGGATGGGGTTACACCACATAGCCTTTCGGCTACTTATCTGGGCACAAAGGAACCTGTTATCCTTCCGGGCTGTTCATCTCCCTGCAGTGGTGAATTGGGTGGCAGACATCCTCTTGAGTGAAGGTCCTCATCCGTCAGAATGGCAACTCCACCCTCAGGAGGTAGAGCGCATTTGGGAATGTTTTGGGAAGGCCTGAGTCAGTCTCTTTGCCATGGCGGAGACGACTCACTGCCCCCTATGGTTCTCCCTCCACCGATGCGTTGGTCCACTAGGCGCTGATGCCCTAGCCCACGAGTGGCCCAGGGAGCTCTTGTACGAATTCCCGCCAATACCCTTGCTCCCTGCCTTCCTAGAGAAGGTCCGGAGAGAGAAGGTGGCAGTTCTCCTTGTGGCCCTCAGATGGCCTAAAACTTTGCCAGCTTCTGCAAGGCCAGCCCTGGGAGATCCCGCTACGCATGGATCTCCTCAGTCAGACGAGAGGTACTCTCAGAACCGGGCAGACTCCAACGGTGGGTCTGGCCCCTGAATGGGACCACCTGTCCGCCTTAGGGCTCTCAGACTCAGTCATCAGTACACTGCAGAATGCTAGGGCTTCCTCCACAAGGTTGTTGTATGCCTATAAGTGGAGGTATCAAAATCGGTGTATTACCAGAGGTCATGACCCCATCTATTGCCCCATAGCAATTATTTTACAATTTCTGTAAGACCTGCTAGAGGCGGGTAAATCCCCCTCTACATTGAAAGTGTACCTAGCAACCATATCTGCATGTCATGTCGCTCATTTCCTGGCGATCCGTTTTCTGAAGGGCGCTCAGCGGTTACGTCCTCCCCAAGTGTAGTCTAGACATGGTACTGGAGGATCTCACTATGGCCCCGTTTGAGCCTATACATTCCATAGACTTATCTCTCTATGAAGGCAGCCTTTTTTTCTAGCCATCACCTCCGCTAAGCGGGTTAGTGAGCTACAGGCTCTGTCAGTGCACAGTACCCTGTATGCGTATTTGGAATGATAGAAACAGGGTATCGCTGCACACAAACCCCGCTTTCCTCCCAAAGGTGGTTACGGCTTTCTACCTGACTCAGTCAGTGGAACTAGAGGCTTCCCATCCCCCTCCTTTTTCTTTGAAATATATATATATATATAGATAGATAGATAGATAGATAGATAGATAGATAGATAGATAGATAGATAGATAGATAGATAGATTTGTGGTGAACCTCGGTTCCCGTAATATATATATATATATATATATATATATATATATATATATAATATATATATATATATATATATATATATATATATATATATATATATATATATATTAATTCCATGTGGGAAGTAACTGAAAAAAACAAACAAACAAAAAAAACAGTTCACGGGGCGGAGCTATGCCACCTGATAGAGTTAATTGACAGAGTTAGTAAACATACACATGGAGAGAGGAGCACCGCCACTTCAAGGCCCAACATTTACTTGATCGATAGACACGATAAACAGGAGGGGGGCCACCGTCTTTGAGGTGACCCGACATACGAGAGGGGCACCGTCTCTGAGGTTACCCGACATACGAAGAGGCTCGTGAACCAGAAAGAAAAACATGAATTAGTATTGTTAACGCAAAAGAGGTTCCGGCTCTTCCTGACCCAACATATACAGTAGGGGGGTTCCGTCGCTGAGGAGATCCGACAAACAGGCGGGGGGCCACCGTCTTTGAGGTGACTCGACATACCAAGAGGGGCATCGCCTCTGAGGTTACCCGACATACGAAGAGGCTCGCGAACCGGAAAGAAAACATAAAGTTAGTATTTGTTAAAACATATAATGCGTGGTGTTCCACCTCTTCAAAGCCCAAACATAATAGAAGGGGGGTTCCGTCGCTGAGGAGATCCGACAAACAGGAGGGATGCCACTGCTTGGGGACCCTCACATTGAGGCATCAGACCTGAAAGAAGAATCCCAAAAGAAACATACATGCAGATGGAAGGGTTTGGCCGGGGGTCCCCTCTGACTCATGGAGAACTCTCCTCTATGAGGTAAATGAAGCGGAGCTTAACAAAGGGTTGGAGAAAGTGGAATCACTAACCCCCCAGAGGAGACCGATGCAAAGGCGGTTGAGATGCTAGAGGAGGAAGAGGAGGAGGGAGGAGGAGGAAACGAAAAAACACAAGACAGCTAGGTAGAGGTGACTAATGTTTAAATAAGGTAGATTTAATTGATGACAGCAGATGATAGGTTGTTGTTGCCTAGCTCCGCCCCCTGAACCACACCTATAGGTTAACATTTGTTGCTGTATAGATACGAGGTGAACGATTTGTAAATTGAAATCATGACTTTCTCAAAGAGTTAATCTCCTAATGTAATTGTTCAAACTGAAATTCATTACAGAAATTAAAATGTTTTCCTTTTGGAATAGTTAGAGATTACATTTTTTTTTTTCTAATGAAAGAAAATAATTTGAGTGAAATCAAGTCTGCGTTATAATTTGATTTTTCACATGAGCTGAAGATACTAGAATAACTGATCTAATGCAATAACTATGTGTCTTGATTTGAGGCACATGAAATCAACTACTGCCTAATGTCTGCTTAAAAACAAGTTTAACAACAAGCATGCCACAGAAACATATACTTCCTAGACACTTTATAGGACCTGTCTACCAGATTGGATTAGACATTGCCCTGAATTAGACATGCCAATTAGGTCTCACAATACTAAACAAGCTGTAGAAATGGCACAATTACAGACAGTCCACCAGAAACAGGGAAATGCAAAGATCTGACAGGAGTGTGTTCAGGTTGCAGAGGTGCCACTGGCAGCAAGGACAGTCATGCTAGGAGGCTGCTACATGACATCATCAGAATGTATCAGCATTGACAAAACAAAGTGATTTCCAAGAGACACAGCTGTGGTCTCAATTAGTGACAGGCAGGGGAAAAAGACAGTTAGAGAGGCTTGTCAAGACTGTAATTTTATTGATTTGATGCATGACATCCCTCAGGATACCTTCCAGTACCTTGTGGAGTCTCTGCCATGTCTTGTCAAGGCATATGGTGGCCCAACCCGTTATAGTATTTACAGGTTCCAACAAAGTGACCAGGCAGTGTACAATGTAAAACATATTGTAATTGTAATGAATGTATATTATAGACGTACACACACAAACAACACTTATTTAATGAATCCAAACTTTTCCTTTGTGAAAAGGCATAAGGCTGGCACAGTTCTGTGAGAACCAATCAAAGTGTTTCTGAACTGGTATTTTACAATTAGCTTCTAGCAAATCTTTAAGGAGTTTAATTTCTACATGAAACTTGCAGGTTTCTTGGATTTTCTCAACATTTTGCAGTTTGCTTTTCATTTTACAAAAGAAAGTGAACAATATCTTTAGTCTCTCCAGTGCATTGTCATATCAAGTGAACACCAATCCATCCAAACCTTTCTTTTTCTAACAGCCCTTCAGTCCATTCTGGAAGGGTGACACTATTGTACAAGACTTTTAAAATTTTATTTAGATCACTTCAGTAGCAGTTTTATTAATTGGTTAGTTAACTGTTCTGTTTTAATAAGCATGTACTGTATAAAAATATTTATATTGTGGCTGGCCAGCAGGTGGGGATGCCAGTCATCTCTGTGCTGACTAGGGAGCATAGCTGTCAGCTTTACTCCAGGGTTGTTATGCAAATAAGGGTCCATGGAGAGAATATAAAAATAACCACAATTAGCGTGTTAAAGCAGGCACTTTGAGTGGGGGTGGGTGCTGCGAGGTGGGTTTGAGAAGTCTCCGTTTTGTAACTGTATGCAGTATGTATACAGAGAGATGAGCCTTGGAACCCTACCAAGCTAAGCTCTGAGATCTCTTTTAGGGAGCAGCCTTTTTTATTAAAATTGCTGTTTGGTGGTTTAACACATTGTTTATTTATTATTTCTTAGCAGACGCCCTTATCCAGGGCGACTTACAATTGTTACAAGATATCACATTATTTTTACATACAATTACCCATTTATACAGTTGGGTTTTTACTGGAGCAATCTAGGTAAAGTACCTTGCTCAAGGGTACAACAGCAGTGTCACCCACCTGGGATTGAACCCACAACCCTCTGGTCAAGAGTCTAGAGCCCTAACCACTACTCCACACTGCAGGCCCCACACATGGTTCTCTCCAACCACAAAGCATTCTTTCCAGCATGCAATGTCATGCAGCCTTTTGTATAGGTATAGCTCTGCCATTCCACAGCAAATAAAGTCATGAAGTGATAGAACTGAATATAAAATGAAAGTCAAGAAAATGTGTAACTTAAGGAGTATGTACTTTACAGCTACTGTTAGCTATGGCATTCTTAACTTGCATTGAAAAGATTTGCTGTTCATATTCAGTTCCCATTTCAGTGTCTTTCTGATTTAAAAGTACCCAATTCCCACCACTGTCCTCCGATCGTGACATAATATTTTTATTTGACACGGTTCTAAAGTCTTTGGCCTCATTTTGGGGGTGCCATTTCTACTTGTAAAGGCAGTGGGGAGCAAAAAGCTGTTCAAAGCTGTGGCCTGATCAAACGTGCTGCCAAAAGAGCTAATACAAATGTGCACAGAGGAGGCCTGGCAGTAATGCATTATTCAGTGATAGGTATTCACCAGGGAATCGGGAGCTTATGGCTCTGTGGTTTCCAAAAACAGCAGAAATATATTTAGACAGGTTTGTCTAAAAACGGTAAGGGAGGTGAAGCCAGAGAAGCAGGTGCTTCGTAATTGGTTGTGTCTGTATGCAAGTGGATCACGGGCTTCGAATCAGTCAATAATACATTTATAACTTGCTTGAGAGGGACACAACCCTGTCAGAATCTGTGTTATGAGTCGTTAGTCATGTGAATAGAATGATCAGTCTTTGTTTTTTTTTCTCTTTGTTTTAATTGCTGCTGTGTTTTGTGCCCATTGCGGCGTGTGACAGGGGTGCTGGGGAGCTGGAAAATGAGTGTCTTCAAGGTCATATGAAGTACAGGCATTTTAAATGCAGAGGTCTTCTTTCATCATCTGGGTAATATGTCACTGACAGCAGCCTGTTCCAATGATGGTTCTTACATTCCTGCTTTTCACTAGTTTACTGTAGGACAGGGTTAAAGTGACAATATTGTGCACAAGTTTCCTAACATAACAACTACAAAATTACCTGTTTGGTTCAAATCAGTTCATGTTTTTGTTGTTGTTGTTGTTGTTGTTGTTTTGTTGGTAAACTCAACTCTAAGATATCATTAGGTCAGTCTATCAAGTGTTATCAAAAAGGCCATCAAATGCCTGATAAAAGCATTAGCCTCTAGCCTGTACCATTTTGTTATTTCATTCATTTCCGCTGAGGGATTATTTTACATAGTACATATGCTAAAAGACAGGCGATCCATTACAGCAGCTTATACATCACAATAGCCAGAAGAGATTAGCTTTTCTTAATGACACGTGTAATAAGTTGATCAGGCACCACATTTTCATTTTTAAATAATGTTGTCAAATCCTGTACCAGTTGGTTTGGTTATATGAGGTCTCACAATAAGTCATACAGTTTACCAATACCACTGTACCAGACACTGTCTGGTGCAACAGGGCTGTTAGGAGTTAGAAGATAAGAAGTTTGGAGAAAAGGCCTTAGCATTTTTTTCGTCAGATTTTACCATTGTTTTCTACCGTATTTGAAAATGCTCGATGAATTGCCCAATGGAATGCTTTTTTTGAAACCCCCCACTCTCCCGACAACATGTATACACACATTTGCATCTCAATTACGAGTGTGTTTTCCTTTACAGGTTCTACGTTAGCCTATATAATAATATGCTATGTGATATCCCTTATGGAACAAACATATATTTAAAATATATAGTAGAAAAGTATGATCCTTATATTTTGCATATATAGAAATTGGACCCTTTTTTTATTTATTTAAAATATATGGGATATATTTAAAATATATTTTCGTCTGTAATCCATATATTTATTTCATATGGATTACCAACTAATGAAAATATATGGTGCATATAAAATAAATATATGGATTACAGACTAAAATATATTTTAAATATATCCCATATATTTTAAATATAAAAAAGGGGCCAATTTCTATATATGAAAAATCTAAGGATCATAGTTTTCTACCATATATTAAAAATATATGTTTTTTCCATAAGGGTTATTCATCTCTTAATTGATTGGAAACAAAATTCGATGAATCATAGTATCACATTATCCCCTTAACTGTACAATTAAGTGAAATGGTAATCTCGATAATAAGATGCAGGTTTTCTTTCCTATGACAAAACCCACAGTGATTAAATTTCATAAGAAGAATGGCGTTATTAAGGAATTGTATTAAGGAATCACAAGTACATGTGTTGTAATACAATAATACACAAATAAATAATTAAGCCAAAGATTTTAACTGTCCAATTGTTACTACTCACTGTATACCAGTAATTCAAATTTTGTATTTTGCTGGAGGACTGCCCTAGACTTTTACATCTGCATTTAACATAAGGGCTCATGTCATTCCCTCGAGCGAAAAATGAAATGCAGTCAAAGTGAAGTTATGTGTTTTCGTTGAAGACGGTCATTCAGATTTTAAAGCAGGGATGGGCTTGTGAAACGCAGTGGTTGTTTCAGACTGGACGCGTTATTTAAATTTCTGTTTGAGGATTATTGTTAAGGCATCTAGTAAACAGTTACTGTTTTAAATAGCTATGGGCTGGAGCAACTGTGCTTGAGCTGCAAGGCTGAATGTTAGATTGTAGACTTTAGCTCCAGTCAGTTGAAGATTTACTGATTTAAAAAGGGAATTGGTCTTGAAATCCCAGTTTGGAATTATTTCATCTGGCTGTAAACAAGTCCAGTAGATTAACCCGAGCACTGCCCCTAAGCAGATTTTGTCAGCCACATTCCCGGCCTAGAAAGTGTTTGGTGTGTTGGGGAACAATGGGGAATGTTTGATTACAGTGTAAGAAAGTGCCGCAAGGTCTGACAGAGAGATATTTAAACCCCTCATAGTTTAATAGGACAAATAACAACTTTTTCTAGTCACTGTACAGGTGTAACAGTACAGCAGTGACTCTGAAATGGACTGAAGTCAAGAGTTGCAGATTATTTAATTATATACACATTTGTAACGCCTGTCAGTGTTTCTCTATTTTCTTAAAAAAATCGATAAGCTGCATCGTTTTTTAAAATAACATTTGGGGGTATTAAGGTAGCAACAAAATCAGACCTAACAAACACATTCCTTATTAAGAAATTATCATCTTCAAGGAATATACCGTAGAAGGCTGGTGTGGCACACCATTTACAGCACAGCAGAGTCCATCTGCTATCTGGAATTTAGCATTAAAACACAACAGTATGATGCGCTTCTGTTCTAATCACCATAATGTCTATGAATAGCCAGCAGGAGAATCCTGAGGAGGATTTATATTTTAATAAGTGTGTATATTCAGTTCCGTTCAATGACATATTTAACCATGACAAAAAAATAAATAAATAATAATAATCTAATGGACTTCCACATGAAGGATGTTGACTGTGGTGACCTGGAAAGACGGCAGCAGCAAACATATTAGTTTCAGGATAAATCATACAAAAATTCCAGGAGGAGCTCTACTTTTCTGACCTGTAGATATTTGAGCTGTAAGAACCCTGAAGAAAACAGCATCATTTGATAACCTAATAGATAATTTAATTCCTAGAGGCATAATGAACTTTGGAACAGCAGACTTTTATTTTTGTACTCATTTTATACTAATATTATTTTTTATTAGATGCTACTGGTACCATCACTGTTGTCCAGTTTGTTCCCTTGGTAATAATGTGTATTATTGTACCAACTGTACTGTCTATTTAATGGGAAATGAATGACAAGGTTCTAAGTGAATACAGCAATTGTTATTGGTTACAATAGACTTTTAATACAAGATATACCAGGTGAAACAACCAATATTCCAATTACATCTCCTTGTCACACATATTAGTCCCATGTAGTATAGTCTGTGAAGGTAAATCCAGGGTAAAGAAGTTGAAGGCGTTTTTTATTAGCTCCCTCGATGAGCACTATTGCTTATATATTTTTTCTATTCATGCATATTGTTTTGCACATACAGTATGCAGTATCTACGTGCAGAAAATACAGCCCAGGGTGCAGTGAAACACAGACGTGTGGCTCATTAATTACCCAACACAGCCCTCGTGCTTCTAGCATAGCTTGAGGCCAGTGCTCAAGCAGCTACATCCTTGCTATCTAAACACATACAAAGTGAATCCCTCAGACACAGCTCTCCCCGTGCCAGGCCTGTTAACACACTCATCAAGGTTTCCCCTAAAAAATAATCTTTTTTAAAACCCACACAAATCATTTCTCAATCTGAGTGCCTCCTGCTGCCTGCATGCAATGATATTTTAGTTGAAACAGTAACAATAAGGTATCTAATATAATCTGCATGACATCAGAGTACAGAATCTTTGCAAATTAAAGTGTGCCTGAAATATAAAAGCAGATGACGCTTCCACTGTATTGTTCTAATAAGTTATCATTCTCTTTCCTATGGCACTGCCATAGTAAATGATTGATTACTCTAAATTGGTTTTCTTACTCAGCTGTGCATAGAAAGCCATCTCTATATTGATCTGATCTTGTACATCCAAATGAATTATTTGGATATGCTACTTAGCATGGAAACCATTACAGGGCAAACTGCCTTTCTCACTATAACCTATTGTATATTGCAGTATGTTAAATAATTTATTTTAAATTTCACTGCAGAAGTGTAAATGTTCATAGGCAATCCCTTGCTGTTATTTTAGGAGTTAATCCCTTTATATCTTTATTATACAGAGCTGTTTTTTAATTACCTTGGCCTATTTTCTCCAACACACATGACCTTTTTATGGATTGATTCTCGTAAAATCACATTAGAAAAATCAATATGTTAAGCTACTTTTCTTCAAAACACCTATACTAACATGTTTTTAATAACTAGTTTCTGCATGTGCTTCCTGGCTTGTATTTCTTTGGCCCACAACTATACAGATCCGCCAAGTCTAACTCATTTTCTATTGGATTTATGTCAAGCTTTATAAAAATTGAATTTTAAATTAAGGAAACACAAAATGATAATTTCTTGCTAATATATAGTCTGTGCTGAAGGATAAATTAAGTTTTCTAAAGTGCATGAAATCTTACTTGACCGTTGTAATCACTCAAAACAGACTTTCAATAATATTTATGTATATATTGGTATACTGTATATGGTATTGAATTTCATTACATTGAATTCTGTTTTTTACCAAACCTTTTTTGTTTGTAGGATTTGGGAGGCGGCAGTCCTCCGCAGAGGAACTGGAAGGGGATTGCCATTGCGCTGCTCGTGATCCTAGGGGTCTGCTCCCTCATTACCATGTCCGTAATCCTTCTAACTCCAGGTAAACTATTATCCTGTATAACAGACTGCTGTCTATATGTACAATGTAATATTCTAAACAGTGAATACTGCTTACACAAAAAAGAGGTCATTACCTCATGTTCTCACTTGCATGTACGTATACGGTACATGTACTGTAAGTGATTTAACACACTTCCCTCTTCAGGGCATTTTATACCAAGTAGAATTTCTAAAGTGACGTGGTTTTTAGAAAAATGTTCAACTATAATTTCTGTGGAAACTGTGAGTTCAATAAATGAATATTGCTCCAGTAAAAACCCAACTGTATAAATGGGTACCAGAATTTGTATGTAGAATAACTAATTGTAACTCACTTTGGGGGAAAAAAAATAGCCAAATAAAAAAGGAGTTACAGAGGTTTCATAGGGGACTGAAATCACAGCTGCACACCCTTAGTGGTCTTTATTTCAAACCTGTTGTTGAAATAGTCAGTAAGTACCTGTATGGTGATCTACTGTAAGTAGAAACAACGTATTAAATAGTATGAAGACATTGATGATATAAAGTGTCCCTTTAATAAAAGGTTAATCACCCCCAGTGGAACACACCAGAGGGATTAATATAAGTTAATGATCCACAGTACCTGGGGTCTTTTGTTCATTAGCAACTGAGATTTAAGAAGCCCTGTTTTAGTTTCCATGGAAACAGATATATGATGCAAAACTGTAGTCTTTGCTGATTTACATTATTGTATTTGTAAATATCTCCCTGTTAAATATTCCTTGTGAAGCCTTCTTCCTCTATAACTCATTTGGTTGCAGCATGCATTGCAGAAAACTGAAGAGGATAGCGCCTTGATTTTTATAATGATATGTTTGAATATCGTCTTCTTGTGATATTTCAAGTTAAAATATTACAGTATTAAGGAAAACAGATTGAATAAAAATGTTAAAAAAAAATAAGTGTCAATATTTCAATTCGATCCAGGTTTCATTATGGCATTAGAGTTTCAACAACATTTCTTGGTAAAGATTATTTTGAGAATGAGACTTCTATTCCACCAGGGAATACATTTTTATTACAGGTTTTAACTGAGATGTTGGAAGGCACATGGGGACAGGTTACATTAGAGTTTCAAAAGCTATATTCTGTCAGATATCACACCACCCTTACTCTGAGAATTATCTTGCAATCCATCTGGCACATGCACAGGCACGGAAGATAAGAGTGTGAAGGAGACAGTCGATATTCTGTAATGGATTTAGATAATAAAGCAGGCCACTGTGTCCATCAAGGCATTATGTAAAATAGGTTTGGAATGTAGCCTGCTCCTTCTTGACTTCTTGGAGGAGATGCGATTCAATGCGATTTCCCAGGGGAGTTGAGAAGAAACATTCATATGATCTATCAACAAGACAGTTTTTCATTTCTTCAGTTATTATTATTCCCTTTTTGTTTTGATGGCAAACTGCTAACCTGGCTTACTTTATAAAACATTAATAAGAAGTCTGGTCAATATGTTTAAAATACAGTACTGTAAAATACAGTACTGTAAAAAGTGAAATACTGATTCTGAACACAACGTAAATAAATACAATCAACATGTAAGACAGGAGAATGAAATTACTATAATATATTATGAATATTTTAACAATTATTATTATTATTATTATTATTATTATTATTATTATTATTATTATTTTGCAGATGAAACTTTAAAGGGGAGTGAAACCAAACTATCCCTGGGAGATCTTTTTAAACCAGAGTTTGCTGTCCATGATCCTGAAGTAAAGTGGATAAATGGTAAGTGTATATAAATGTATGTTTGGTGCTAAATGATTTAATTAAAAAATGTGTGAGTTGAGTGTACATCAGTTAGTCATAGAATGGTACATTCAGCACTTCATATTATCAATATCTGTTCTTGATACATTCAATTAATTCATTACGTTTAATATGAACAAATGTGGAATTGTATCATTCATTTTCAACATTTACTTAATGCAAATGCAATTGTAATTACATGTTAACTTGTCTTGTGATATGGCGGTTACCCTTCCACTGAGAATTGTAAGTATGAGAAAAGTGAAAACGAAAAAATAATGTATTTTCTCGACCATACTGCTGATGTGTAGTCTTGGCTGCATTCGTTTTCTTTTCTTTTCTTTCTGATTCACATCCCAGTTAAAAGACAGAGCAGAACTCTGTCGAAATATGAATCTGAACACTGCTTGTTCGGATTCATATTTTGCAGTATTTGAAAGCTGAAAGTCTTCTTTACCCTAAAATCCTTCTTTAGTTGGGTTTAGGCACCACCCAAACATATAGTCTGTCTTTCTCATCTCTGAGTACAGTACAGTACTAAAATGCAATGCACATATTTTTAAATGAAAGCTCCTGATCATATTTCAGAAATGTGTGGGTGCAAATATAATTTAAAAAAAATAGAATTGAAAAGTAATAATAACAAACTAAATAAAAACCATCAGTTCACATTATTAAGCATGAACTTATGCCATATAGTAGGAGTACCTAATACACAGATATTCTCCAAATAACAAGTGCACTTGAAAAAAAAAAAAATCCTATTTCAGAGTAAGAAGTAAATTATAATAGCTTAACATAATTACTTTTACCATTTGTATAATGAGATTAATTATTCAGCAAAGGTTGAAAATGTTTGTTACCTTGTTGAACAGGATAGCGTACTTACATCATTATATGTCTGACGGCTACTCACATATTATAGGATGCAGAGATTTAGGGGATGAGTGAATTTCTTGAATGTGACTAAAACACACATAAATAGGTAACACTTTACATTGTGTCTCTAATTACTGTGTATTTAGATAGTAGTCACTTAGTAAATACATGCATACTTAGACAAAATTACATTGTTATCATGCATAGTTACAATGTACTTAATGTGTAAATCTTTTTGCACGCTATATGTAAGTACACAATGATATCAGAAAGGGGTTAGGATAAGGTTAAGAGTTAGGGTTAGGGTTAGGTTTAGAATTAGGTTTAGAGTCAATCATAAAAAGAACCATGCTACAACTTAAACATGTATCGTGTAAAGGGTATTTAGAAAAGATATACAATTCGTAACTCCAAATTAGTATTTTTTTTATAGAGATTACAACTACTATAATTATAGTAAGAAAAGTACCTTTGTATTAAAATACTTTCCAACATTGAATTTTGCTGCTATGATCTTAAGAACAGTAAGGTAAAAAAAAAAATCATTATAAACATAAGCTATTAACAGCCAGCTTTGCCTGAGAAGCATAAAGTGTAATTTGCAGTACTTTTCCTGCCGCAGTAAAAGGTTACTTAAATCCCAATTACTTTTCAAGTCCTGTTATATTCAATTAGGGTCAACCATTGTTGACCAGTTGTAGAGGTAGAGACCTCCCAGCCCATAGTTTTATCCGTTGTACAGAAGATTCTGTCTGCAAAAAAAATGTAAAGCATGTGTTTCACAACCTATATACTGTCATCTTTTTGGGCTATTGTCAAATACCTCCAGGTATGTGACTTTCTGACATGCTCTTGATTACATTTAGTAGTTCACTGATCTCTTTTGCAGAACTGTCTTTTAAATGGCTGTAAAATAGTAACCTAAATTTACTTCTTGTTTGATCTTCACTGTATTTGTCAGAAGACTTTTCTTCATGGCAAACCGTGCCCCATATTCATTCATATTGGGGCCTTATATGAATCTGAATCTGAATAAACAACATTTAACTCAGCTCATTATCTCTGGTTCTTAATGCATACCTCTGCTGTCTGTCTATCCGTTTGTCCTTGTCTGTCCGTCTGTCCTTGTTTTAACTTGCACATTTAAACTAAATAAATTGGATAAGGATTAGTAGTTGAAAGTGTCAATGATTTATTGAGCTCTGATTGCTATTCAATACCGGTCACACTTTGGCATTTGAAAAGGAAAGCAATACCAAGCTCCAGACACATTCTGTGCTTCAAATACTCCAGAATCCTATCTTGGCAATGTCTCTTAATTAATAATGCAGCATCCTGTTTTTTTTTTTTAATAGTGTAACCTTAAAGCTGCTGTGACACTTGCAGCTCCACAAGGAAGCAGGGCTGCAATCATCAACCTAAACCCTGCATTGCTGTCATATTTCTATAAATATAACTTTGGCTTTTTATTTTTTATTTTTTTATTTATTTATTTTCTTAGCCGACGCCCTTATCCAGGGCGACTTACAATTGTTACAAGATATCACATTATTTTTACATACAATTACCCATTTATACAGTTGGGTTTTTACTGGAGCAATCTAGATAAAGTACCTTGCTCAAGGGTACAGCAGCAGTGTCCCCTACCAGGGATTGAACCCACGACCCACAGGTCAAGAGTCCAGAGCCCTAACCACTACTCCACACTGCTGATGTTGTCAATTTGTGTTTTATTGCAGTTTTAGTGAATTCTGAGTCTTTCCCTCAATAACCTACCATATGTGTGCTGTCCTCATATCTGAAGGTTACGTTGACCAGTGCAATAGAAAATACTGTTCAAGTCGCTTTCTTTGGAATATGTTCAACAATGCATTTGTGGGTGAAATTGCATAGCACTGTGAAGCCATCCTTTGACAAAGTTAGAATAGCACAAGGGGAGGTTTGTCTTCCCATTCTGTGGCTCCATCATGGCATGCATTGTGCTCAGTCATTTATGCATGGTCTATTCTTTTGTGTGCTTCTTTCCTCCCACTATCTTTTTATAAGAAAAAGAAACTGCATGCTGCATTTCCCACCTACACACTTGGGTAGAAGTGGATAGAATAGGATTGTTTAGACTGTGGATACAGGAGCATTTGTTTTCATGTTTTTTTGCTCTTACTGTGCTTCATGAGTCAGTACTGAGAAAGGTGACCATTGATTTTATTTGGGCCACCAGCTATCTCCCTGTCCAGATTGGCTACATTTTTAACGAAAATAGAGGTAGCACGCTACGATTGTAGTGTTATTATTCCTGAAAAATATCTATTTGACCCTGTCCTTTTTTATTGTGACATGATTTACAACAGACTTTGAAGTACCACACCAGTGGGTGTTATTTTATGATAATTAAGAATCTGTAATGGTAGTGTATCACACAACACTGCCCGTTCGACATAAGCAGATATAGCTAAAGTATTGCCTGCACTGTACACTCTCCTTAACAAAGTCTCCTCGACATGCTCTCCACAAGGAATAGTCATGTTTACTAGGCACTTAAAATCAAAACAAAAAAAGAAGCATCACACTAGCACTTTTTCTGTACACATTCATACGATTGTGAACATATATCAATTCATCAGGTATTATCTTCTTGTTTTTATATGTTAATATTTTTAATGAGGCATGGCTTTTCTATAGCGATAATTGATGAGCTCAGACTTTAACTGCTCTTGCCATATTTTCTTTAATGACAGTAATTTATTATTTATTCATAGTTTATATTGTGCATTATTGTATGTAGAAAAGGCTTACTGTTCAATAATACATTAAAAATCCATTACATGATTGCTTAGGAAACTTTGTAGAGAGAATCTTATTAAGTTGAGAATTTTTTTCCAAGTTGTGCACAAGCAGGTAACATGGGAATAGCTTTGAAGCTTATGGTAACTAAAACTAAAACTAAAACTATGGTCATTAAAACTCATTTGGTAGAGTATCAAGGGTCTTACGGTAAGTAATTTGTTCTGTTTTTGTTCTGGGAATGTCTGTGTTTGGCTTTTTATCAAAGAATTATGAGTGGTATTAGATGGTTATTTCTTAGCACAGTTTCTTGGGCATAGCTGTGGTAATACTGTACCATTGCAATAGTTCTGGGCTTCAGACTTGTTTCAACATACCCTCTTCAGTCACGGTTTGTTGTTTTAATTTTTAGAAATTTGAAAACAGTTGTGTGAACTCTATGGAGTTCGAAAAGCTGCCCTGCCAAAACTTTGAGAAAACATACATGCATTATAAAATAGATACAGAGATAGTAAACTCAATGTGGTACAATTATGCCCACATTGACTGAAGGGGATATAGTACAGTAAGAGACTCGGTGAATGTGTAGTGTGTAATGAAAGACATACACAAGGCGTTCGGCAGATATTAATACTGTCTTCCTTTACATTTATAAACCTGATTCTTTAACCTGTTCCTCATAATCACTTGTATATTTTGATAATGTATTTTCTATAAGGAATTACAGTATTATGCCAGAGGTGAAATTACGATATGTTTTGAAGGATGAGATTATGAGTTCAAGAATTGCTGGATTTAATTAATCTGTTGTTGAGATCCACACATTTGTAATGTTGGCTCCTAGCATGGGCTTCTTAAACAAAATAATAACTTACCAGTTCATTGCAGCTTGTGTCTTTTTATGTTTTTTTTTTATTTAGAGAAAAGAAATTTGTACTGTGCCACAAAGAGCTGTTTATTGAAGTGTTGAACATTTTCTGCCTTTCGTTATTGGAAAATAGTTGCTCCACATCATAGGCAGCAGTTGAATGAAAAACATAAGGTGCTTAATTTGTATTCAGCTGAGGGCTTAAGATGTGAAGCTGCACCATGCTTCTCAATATGGCAGTGGTTAAAAAGATAATGAGATAATGAATTCACTCTTCTGTTTTTCAGGTGATTGAACTTTCTCAGTGTTGAGTTGCATGTGGTCTCAAATGGGTTTCTCTAGAAAGGATTTTTGTTGGAATAAAACAAATACATATATAATGGGCATATCACACAGTTATTGAACCAATAAGAAAACCTGGTTCTTCTATGAGACCAATTTGTGTTTGTAGGCTTCTGACAGAAAATAAATAGTAATACGAATGAAAAAGGCACCAAGTCAGATTGATTTTCTTAACAAAACGTGCTCAGCAATAAATGTAGGAAAAAAGCTTTCTAGCTTTCTTCTAAGACCTTCTGCTGTAGGGGGTTCTCATTGTATGTAAGCTTTTTATTGAAGCTTCACAATTGTTTATGTCATCATCAAGAGTTTTAAATAAACATGGAGGGAATTTACTCAGAACCACATAAGAGGACTTTATCTAAGACTGAGAAGCTTTGTAGTGACCACTTACTGTTGGTGCATGTTCTGTTTAATGCAAGTGTCTTATCCTTTCCCTGTAGACCCTGCCATTAAAACAACAGTTCTTACCGAGACAAAGTGAACATCAGGTCATTTAGAAAATAGCCTTTGTTTATTGATAAATCTTTATTGATTTTATCAGGAAGGAAAGTTTGCTATTTTTTTCTTCATATCTGTGCTGGATGTACTACATATAAACTAATTTACTTTCAAATAATGCTTTAAGGCTTTTCAAAATGCACCCAATTATTTTCATTATCGAGATAAAGCAATTTTGCAGAATTATATGGAATTTACTGGAAAGATAAGTGGAATAGCTAACTGTATGGTTTTCCACATCATGTGTATAGAACCTGCATGGAGTTCAGACTGCAAAAAAAAAAAAAAAATCAATAGAAGCTTTTGGGGTTTTAAAAAAGATTTCTGCCTGAGCAGCTTTGGTTATCTGATTTCTCTTCAGCACAGTCTTTCAAATAACCTTATTGTGGAGTGGCATCTTTTTAAAGGTGGTATCATAGGGCAGGCTGATTTGTGAAAGATGGATAATCACTTACTGTACTTGTGATTTAGATATTAAGCTTTAGAATAAGCAGACCTTTATTTTAGTTGTAGCTTTGGTGAGATTCAGGAGGCAAAACAATGGCAACCCCTCTCGGTATTTAAACCCTGTTGCATGTTTCATGTCTGGGTTGCTTTTACTCCTCTGCCTCCTTTTCCCAATGTTGTCCTTTTGGAAGTTCAAGCCTCCCCTCTTTGGACAGGGGGGAGACCATAGGCCTCCCACATTCTTATATTGCAATTCTGTTATGACAGAGACCTGTGGGTTCGGGAAGGATTTCTCTTTCTGAAATATTGGTATTAACTAACATTTGTGCATAACAGGCATTCTAAAGATCGCATTACACTTGACAGGTTCAATCATCATTCTGTGATTTAAACTTTACCCACTGGTTTATTTTACTCGGGGACAATGCAACATACCACAACATATATAAGCACCACTGCCAGTTAAAATAGTTGTAGTTTGTGTACCAAGGTTTTGAAAGTCTCTAACAAGGTATTTTTAGTGTGCTTTGTCTTAAAATAACAGATAGCAAATAAATCCATTGCTCTTAGTTGCCGAGACAGACTGTAACTGAAACTACTTTAGGTAATGTAAACCCTGCCTATTCATATAAGCGACCCTGTTTCTGTGAATGATAACGGTGCCCCTGTTATTGATGAATTATCCTTTGGTTTGTGGTTTCATATGAGTGAGTGTTGAAAGTTCCATGACTTCCTGTTTATGTAATGGGAACTGCCATGAGGTGCGCTGCTGTTATGAACTCTGACCCCTTTGGGTGGGTTGAGGTTACATTTCTATACCTGCTTGTACATGTGAATGCGCTGTGAGTGATCGTCATTTTGCACCCAGCCTCCACTGTATTGTGTTTACAGGAATAAAAACGTATTTCACAAGTAGTTACTGCAGTATGGTACTTAATGTAACTTCAATTAAAGCGTTACGTACAATGATATTTACAAAAAAAAAAAAAAATAATTAATTTACAACTTTACTTCACTTTGTAACACCACAGCTTCAAACTTGCAGGTATATAGCTTTGGCCCCTCCAGGGTTTTTCTTCGCTTGCATCCTCAACTGAGACAGACAGATTTGAAGCAACGAATAACATAGCCTTCAAAATGCCTATCTCCTGAGCAGCCATCTGCATGTTTTGGTGAAGAACAATCTGTCTACATTGAATTCCCAGCAAACATCCCTTTCCCTAGTCAACCTCTAACTTCAACCATGCAATCAGAATCGAATCTTTATTGTACACTTCAACACACTTCTTAAAACAATTGTAGAAAACAAATCTACATACTGCAGAATTGTAAATGGCAGTAGTTTGAGAGTCTATTGTCTGACACCTCTGGTTTAGGTGCTAGAGTAGGGCTTTCTGAAGTGACAGAAGCGCTTCTTATTTTATTACTGTTAGTCATACTTTGATTGGAGTAACAACGAGCTGTCATTGAGCCAATGGGTACCAATGCTAGATATTGTGCCAGCCATGAGTACATGGTTCAATGGTCAAGCTGTATTTTCCTGTGAGGCAATCAGTCACCTACACAATAAGAAAAACCTTCTATGAATATTTTTTTTTTATCTCAGTCCAGTCTGTAGTAAATAACAGTCTTGATTGTGTTGAGGGCTTTTCGTGACAGGGTTGTCACAAAGCTCTTTAAAGAGAATGATGACATTTCAAAATAAAAGAACAGTTAACTATGTAAAGCTGATGCAATCAAGACATGGGCACTTCAATTAAGAATCTGTTTTAATGCAGGGGATACATACGATACTGTGGCAGGAACATTGCAATGTTTTACAAGTGATGTGCACATTGATTCTGTCATTTATTAGAAAAAGAAGCCCAATATGGCAGAAGACTCGAGGGAACTATAGGGTAAGCAGATGCTCTGTCCCTTAAGACACAATTGCTGGTTTGATGACAAATGTATCCCTGAGAGATCAATATAGTAGCTGCTGCTGTCAGGATGTTTTGGGAAATAAACCTGGATACCATGAAGCAAATCTGGGCTTAATCAAAGTAAAACTATTGAAATGTCTTAGAGTTCTGTGATGGTCGTGTTTGAAATCACTGATATAGTCAGGAAAGTTCTTTCCAAGCAACCATCCAGCTTTTCCAGACAGAGCGCTGGTCTACCTTTCTGGTCTATTAATCTTGGTTCAGGCTTCAGCTTCGTCACCTACATTTTTAATAACGTGTTATAATGAGGTTTTTGTCCTCTGCTTCAGCTGTGTTTTGGGACGTCATTTGATCTACTGCATTTCAAGTATTGCCTTGATTTTCCAAACATTAATAATTCTCTACGCGCATGTAACAAAAAAAAATAACAATTTTAATAATCTAATAAGCGGTATATCTAAATACCACCACCATTTAAATCCCACTGGTGTTTTCTCCCAGGGGTGACTCAATGCCCCACTTACTGTAGCAACATCCCTAAATACAAATATATTGTAGGAAGAGGTCTGTGATTTAATGCATTAAGGGATTTTAAGGTGCTTCAAAATAAAAGAACCATGTGTCCTTCTTTTTGACCTCATTAACAGCTCAATAAGTTGGACAGTCCTGGAACAGACATGTTGACATGGTGTACTGAGTTTGAAACAAATAAAACATTGCATTTTTTCAGGTGGGGTGAGGTGTTTGTTTGTATGGGTATTTCAAGGTAACAGAAGTATTTTTAAAGGCAATATTAGATATATGTTTTAAAATTAGAAGCAGTCATGTTGAGATGTTCTCATTGGAGTGGAAATGATTGGAGATTACTTTCAGTAGCCTGTTGATTCTCATCAAGCGATCATGAATTTCATACTGAGAATCACTGATGTAGTGCTATAACATTGGACTGTTTATCCAATCCTACAGTAACACATTATTGAGTTATTTTTATTTAAAGGATTTATAGCTTTCCCTCATTCTGTGTTTATTAACCTATTGGGATTTTATGATTGCTGAAAACAAATAATACTGATGTTTTCTCTAGACAGCATCAACATTCATTGTGTAGAAATATTCTATATGCAGTGGACTATACGAACAGAGATAACTAAAGACAACTCACTGATACTGTGCACTAGCCCTTTCTGAAAATTACATTGCAACAAAAAGCACACAGCTATCTTGTATGTTCAGCAAAGTGTTAGGTAAGCTGTAGTGATGGTTTGCTATAATATATGCAAAACTGAATTGTTAATTAGCATAATAGCAGCACTCACTTTTTTATATAATGCTCTGAGACTGCCCATTCTCTGTTAATTAGCATATTTGCATTTGGCATTCTACTGAGCAAAATACTAGTGTGATTTGGGAAGCACCCCTCTTATAAATGGGCAAGCTGTCCAGGAGGTTGAGGTGCTTCAATCTGAGCACTAAATGCAAGGGTTTGATGTCTCCCTGCAGGCAGATGCTACCTCAACCCCATTATTTTGCAAATGCTACTAATAAAAACAAATTGTGTTACCTTACAAAATTTTACATTTATCTGCTTCACAGGCAGTCCTATTTTTTTTTGTTCTTGACATTTTTTAAAAATGCATCTGGCTATTGGATGTTAAAAGCATTACAAATAATTCAGTTTCTTTGCAAGGGCAGCTTTTGATTAGTTAATGGTGCAAGACACCTATCAGCACAAACCCATTAAACAGAATCCTAATGAGGCTGCTGTGTTGACTGGTTTCCACCTGCATGATTAAAGCCTATACAATAAAGACAGACAGTGATGTATTGGGGTAGGACTAAAGGGTGGCAGGTGTTAGCAGCTGGTCTCACTAACAGTAATAGTAACTGTTTTGAGATTATTTTTTTATTCTGCTGTTGGAATTGTAAGCTTTATTCAGGCTTGCCATCAGTGTAACATATTTAAAGACTGAAATTATAGGTTTTAACTGGTTGCTTAATTAATGTTGCTACTTGTTCATTATGTGCAGAGGTTTTTGTGTGACATATCTTTTTTGGTATGCAAATAGGCATGCAAATATAGTGCTGTCAATTAAAGACATTCTGTAACTGAATAATGGGCAATAGCTGAAATGATCTGGCAATGGGGAGAGAAAATGTTTGTGTACAAAACGTTGAGAGAGAGACAATGCTACACGGCAGTGATCCATTGGTTGATTAGATTGCAGATGGCTTATAGTAGCTTGTATAATGAGGAATGGTCACAGTGACATATGATTTCGAAATCTGAAGGTGGCAGGACCTAATAGCTTCTTGTATTCGCCTGGATGTCCTCACTGAGATTAGTTCTTGGTGCCCTGTTGGTTCCAATTACATGAAATCTAAAGGATAGTGATGGGGTATCCAAAGAGCATCAGAAAGAAACATTTCCAGTGAATCTATAAGCTCTCTCTCTCTCTCTCTAAGTCGTACAGGACTTTTAGACAGCTAACCACCAACAATTTCAGTAAATTCACCCTTCTGTACTAATAGTGTGTGTATGTGTACCTGTATATAAATGCATACACACTAGGTAACCCAAGAAAGACAGGACTGTAGAAGGAATAGCACCGCCTGCTAAATCCACAATTGAATAGTAGTGAGCTGTCAAGTTTGAGCCACTCTAAATAACGATGCTAAATGTTAAGGATTAACAATGTTTCAGTTATTTTCTCCTGGCTATCCACTTGATGGCTTCCATCTACAACTGGTGCCAGTGCCCTAATGAGAAACCTGCAATCAGATGAAGCACCTGCACTTAGCTTGATCCACAAAGATTGAAGCTGCGTATGAAATTCGTGATTGCTTGATGAGAATCAACAGGCTACTGAAAGTAATCTCCAATTTTCCTTATCTTTTGTAGTGAGACATTATGTAGTTTAAATTAAATCGGGTGACACTTTAAAAATAAATGTAACACTGTAAAATGATGGATGCAGAGGACTATGGATGTTAAGAGTTTCATAGGATTGCATCTGAATAATATTTTGTTATTTGTAATAATTTTTCTAGTCCTGAAACCAAATTCATCAGGAATTCAGTGGAACACCACTGGAGCGGCTAATTTATTGGAATTCATAGGAGTTTGCAGGCATTGTTATAAAGCATAACCATTAAAGAGTTAGTTTCACTGCAGTTCACTTTTTATTTTGTGTTATCAGCTTTTTCTTTGGCTTTCAGTTGGGTGTCCTCCTGATATTCATATACCGTTAATAGCATTTAAAATGTAGATTTAGTTAGTTAGGTGTTTTGAAATGCTTTGCACAATTGATATCGTCTACCATAATGCCAACACTTATTATAATGTAATGTATGAAGACTATCCCTAGTTACCATTTTAAAACATTTCTGTTACAACGATTTCCAACCAACGTCCTCTAACTATAACCTAATACATCTATAACTTGTTCTTCTTATGGGACTCGTAGCATTTAACCAAGACAGAGCCCTGTACAGTGATTTACATATCGTAATTGCTTTCCATAGTAACCGAGACAGCCTAATGGGTTTTCTGTAGAGATTACAAAATACAGGAGTTTAAATTTTTAAGTCTTGTTATATTAATATTTTAGAATGGTACATGTTCCCATGTCAAAAGGTCTAAACTTAAAACAAAAAAATCCTCACAGTTCACACTTAATGAGGGGAGGTCAATATTCATGCAGCATAATGAATTCTAATCTCTCTCTCTCTCTCTCTCTCTCTCTCTCTCACTCTCTCTCTCTCTCTCTCTCTCTCTCCCTTTACATTGAATTACTTTTAATGTGAACGTTTGTTGGAAATATGGATGGAGAAATAGGATTTGGAGAATAGAGTAGTTGGTGGAGTGCTACACATGGAGTTAGATAATGGCAAGAAGATGAGTATACAATCTATACAGATACTTAAAAACAATGTAGAAATACTACAAATAAACAAATACAGTCAGTGGCGAACGTTTCAGTACACGGATCCTTCACTACCTTTACATGAACCAAGTACTCTGAAAATGAAATATTCCACAATACTAGATATTATAATACATATTTCAAATATTGAGCACTCTAAATACTAATAGAATATTAGTGTGTAGATCAAAAAGGGAAAGTTAGAAAAATACATATTATTTATTGTGCGTGAAATAGGACATTTAGAAAAAGATTTCCTCCAGTGCAAATAAATTGTATCCTTCTGACAAATACTGAGACATTGCTTTAATAGATGACAGTAAAAGACTATCCAGCTGTTTCATTATGAAATACATACCAGTATTTGTTATGAATTGATTTTGCAAAAAAAAAAGAAAGAAAGAAAATGGGCGTATATAGAATGTGATACAATTGTATTACAATTTAATAATGATTCATTTAGCACTTATCTCCTGATGCGATTCGTACAAGTTTGAGTTCCCAATTAATGTCGTTCTGTAGAGCTTGTAATAACCACCTGACTGATTTTCTTGGACAGTCAGTCTCTCAGTGGAACAATTAAAGATTAAACTTTACAAAACTAAAATTAAATTATCCTGGAGCCATGTACCTCAGGGCCCATGGACAAAAGCTTACAAGCAATTGGGAAGTATTCTCAGGGTATATTTTTGACAGATATTTGTGATATTGTTTTGAACATTTCTGTGCTGTTCCCAGGGGATTCTCTCTAAAATAAAATATTCTATTTGTGCTGCAGTTTACCCTCCTTCTGTTTTTTTTTTAATTTTGGAAAGGGTTCACCTATTAAGTGAAGATGAATCATTACTGTTAAGATCAAATCCTTGGCCCAGGCACTGTTTTGTATTGTAAATATCCCAATTAAGATTGAACCACTGGAATCAGGCCCCAGTGCCCCAGATGACTTTTAGACAAGGATTCCATACAAACAAGCATGTCAGTGAAGAAAGGAATTAGACTAGGTTGCTATAATCAGAAATAACGGCAGTGAGAGTAAGAGACTTGTTCCAAACTGGAACTAGCAGGTTGCTGCTAGGGGTGTAACACTACACTGTTACAAATATGCTAAGCAGCATGCTGATCAGAGGAGTATTGTCTTAACAAAGAAATAATTAGCATTCAGAAAGAGAAGTAGTCTGACAGGAAATCTGTACACCACTGTAAAATGCAGTTGAACTCTTTGTAAACAACAACACACTACTGTACACTCTTGCCCTTTGCTGAATATCTACATTGGCTTCAAATAAACACCCTGTATTGTACATGCGTTTCAAAACAATAGCTATGAAAATAAACAGGTTGGGAAGCAGCACTCGACAGACCACTGCATAAGTAGGCAGTATGTGACTGAGCATTGAAAACCCTGCATTTAGCTCCTCTAACAGTCTTCTCTATACCATTTAAATGGCAACTAAACAAAACACAAAATTACTTGTTTTGTTGGTTTTCCATTGAAAACTGCTGTCTTAAATGTCATCCTATAATTGTTATACTGCATGGTGATTTTGAAATTTTTTTGCTTCAGTAAACCAAGAAATGTAAAAACTCTTGAGTGTGTATTGATTTATTTTTACTGGGTTTTATACAGAAGTATACTGCATGTACAATTTGAAATTGCATTATACAAACGATCCACATTACTCACTAATGACCCAGCTCAAAGAAATAAAAAATCCAGCTTAATTTCAATTACAGGGCTTCAGGTGTTTCTAGACACGTGGGATGTATAAAAAAACTAACTATTATAATCAGATTAACTTTTGAATATACACCAATTAACTCTTGTCTTAGAAAACATTGTAGTACCAGGGGTGTACATGATCCATTTAGCCAGATACCCTCGTTATTTATTTTATGGCTGTCTATAGTTTCACACCATTTAGTGTAAATGTAGATTTTTGCAACAGAAAATAACACTTTATTTATAGTAAATGCGCATATTGGAATTTGTTCACATAGCCCTATAAAATGATGATGTTAAAGTGTGACAGTTCTTAAGATCACATTGTTAGTATGCAATGGTTGAACATTTCTATCATTAATGAATGAATAATCACGCATCGCTGACAGGTGGTAGGTCCTTATTTGAGATCTCACCAACCAGAACCTGTCTACAGCTCTGTTAAAAGTCATCAGGAACTGATTTAAAGGAGGCTATCCAGTTATCAGGAGGCTGCTAGTGAACACTTTGAATGAAAAAACCTTAAACTAGAATAATGGTGCCTTTTGGATGCTCGCAAATGACATAAATCTATGAATACAGTGTGATTCCAAAATGAATCAAGAAATGATCATAAAACAAAGAAAAAGGAACGTTTTTTTTAATAAAAAAAAAACAGAATATGTATTGAAATCATACAAATAATGTGGAATTTATCTTGAAATTTCATTTCATTGGAATTCAACCCTTATTGTTATTGTGTTAATCTGTTTTGGGTGGTGGAGGTATCAGTTTGTTACAGTAGCAGCTGCTGTTTGTTATCAAAAGCAGTACAAAACCTCAAAAAAAGTACTACTAAAACAAGGTGATGTGTCTGTTTGTGCATTAGGACAGTGGTCAAGAGGCATTTTCAGCATGATAACAGCTGTACACACTCACAGCCAGACTGTCCCAGGCGGTCCCCTGATGAAATAATGCTGCTTTACTTGAATGGAGTTGAAGCCCATGGAGCAATAGCCAAAGCAAATGTGTGTAAATGATATATCCTATTATACAGGAAATTGCTGCAGATTGTATGCTTGAGCATAGTGACATTGCAGTTGCCCTTATAAAAGGTGTGTGGGGCTTCATGTCAAGCCACAGCAATGTTTATGGGGACAGGTGGTGAATAAACTGAACCCTTCCTTGCATTTCACTAGCTGAACCAATGTGATCCTGGTTTCAGTGATTTTACTGTTTGGCATTTCAAACTAAATAGTTTTAGAACATTTCAGCATAGGTGTTATGCTCAAAGTGGGTCAAAACACTGTTACTAAGAGACACTCTGTGATTTTAAACTAGGACAGCTCCGCATTGAGATCACTCCGTCATCCCTTCTTTTCCCAAAACATGATACCAGTAATGTGGTGGGTTTTGAAGCTGCCGTCTGGAAGGTAGCACTCAAGTCTTCAGCCTATCCATCTCGAGTGCCAAATAAGCAGCTGACCAACATTATGGGTGTCCTGGATTGGCATGTTTACAGGTCCTGTCTCCTCTCCAGCAGGCATGTAATACACAATGAAGTCTAATTATCCAAGAACTTCACAGGCAGCAGAATTTAGTGGAGGCATCCATATGTACAGTCATATGTGTGTCACACTTAAATGTTTAGAATCATTCATCCAGTTTTGATGAAACCTGTCTTTGCTCATTGTGATCTGTTTTTGAGTGGTTGGGTAAATGAAGGCTGTATCTTGAAAAGTTATCTGTCACATACTGTACTGTGCAATGAGTGTATGCATCGAAATATGCTGACACTGGAATGGCTAAGCTGTTGGAAGCTGGGTCTTGAGAGCCTCATGTATCTTGTGAGCCACATGTCCAGTTCTAATCATTGATATATACTGTATTATTATATGCTATTCAACATGCTGTGGATGTATTCCATGGGTGACTTGTGATGAAAATGTCATGATATTTATGCATACATAAGATGTTATCATGTTAATGGGTAAGCATGGTCCCACTAAAATATTCTACGTACCTTTAAAAAACAAGGTTCTGTCCTATTACAGTCAGCACTCGGATATACAACACTCAGATACATGTCAGTATCTGAGTACTGTAAGAAATTAATGCACTTACCCATCACACGCGATTTCTGACTCCGTCACCATTTATTGATACAAAGCTCACCTCTTCAGTGTTACAATTTATTTGATTATCCGTCACAGCCCGCTTTTTTTTTTCATGCATGCCAAATGCCAAGTCTGTCTTCATTGTGCAGTTACACATCGTTTCCTCCAATTTCACCTCATGAAAATGCAGCAAAAACAAAGCCAATGAGACAAGCTACGGTAATGTAAACCAGTTAATCATTAAACAGTTTTAGACAATGTAATGTATTTTTAAAAAATCTGTGATTTTTAGTTGCTTTTTGTATTTTTATTTGCAAGTGAACTGTGACATTAGGGCCTCATTGAGTGCTATATTCTGCAATTTTTAATACAGACTTTGGATACTGTTTAATTCTGGAAACTGTTTTTTTTATCTTTTGCTAAATTGCATTGCCTTTTACATTTTACGCAGTTCTGTGCATGGGTAACATTATTATTTAATTTTGCTGTTGGGTCGCTAATGGGGAATTTTACATACTGCTACAGTACGTACTGGATTTAAAAGTACAGTATGCACTGTCCACGTGTCGTGTCTTTTGGCAAGTGATATTTTCAGAATTAAAATACTTCTGTTGAAAATATAGTACCGTACCAACAAAACCAACTACAGTACATCTAAATGGAAGCCTACTTATTGTAAAATAATGTAAAAATAATAATTGTAAAATAAGGCCCTAATGTCACAGTCCTTTCAGCTATGTGTTTTTGTATCTTTTTTGTGTTCCCTGAAAAAAGGGTTGGAATGGGCCAAAATGAAATAATCAAATATGTGTCACACTCGTTTAACCGTCACTGAAGTCAAAATGTTATAGGGCCGGATATGTGAGTGCTGACTGTAGTGAGATTTTTAGAACACACTTGCTGAAGAATACAGTTTTTTGCCTGGAAGTGGTTAATTCCCCAATTTTTAGGCAATGGGCATACAGTATATTTTTAAAAAGGTAATGATAGATAGATATACTGTATTTTATAACCTTCTGACTTTTTTATTCTATAAAAAAGTTATAAATGCCCCTGAATGAAACTTCACATCTATACTTAAAAGTACAGTGAAAAATTCACCCAAGTTTGACTCCAGTGTTATTTCTATTCGTGGGATGTGACCTAAAAAACAGTAGCTGCTGTGGAGAGCACTTCTACTGTCATTACATACTGTATAAGAAATGCTTTTGTTCTTACAGTAAGCTGTAGCTATTTCCCTTAGGGGCTTACTGAACCAGTGGGTGGGAAACTGATGGTCCACTTGCTGTGTACACTCTCTGTGGGGTGCTTATGCTTTCAGCAGGTAACTTTTTAAAGCAAGCCAATATGTTATTTCAGTGTTGTGTTATAAAAAGATCTCTGGGTTCATATGCCGATATGATTTTTATGTTACCATAAAATTGGGCACCTTTTTTTGTGCCCAGTTATTTTACCCCAGATTTTCTCCCCAATTTAGAATGTCTTATTAAATTCCCTCACAGCAGCAATTCCTCGCACAGCTCAGGAGAATTGAAGGTTAGTGGGCGTCCTCCAAGCCACTTTACACCAAGGAACTCAAGCAGATGTCAGTGAAGGACAAAGGCTAGCCCTGCAGGTATCCACGTGAGATCACCAGGCACCTTGCCAGTAGGGTCCGCTGTAGCGAGATGAGGAGAAACAGTCTCTGCTGGTTTGCCTCACAGCCGAGCCAATGTGAAACTCCCTCTGGAATCCCCAGCGAAGACCAACGGCTTTGTACAGCCAGGACTCATACTTGTGCTCCCTTGACATGAGGTTGTGCATTTACCACCCCATGCAGCACATATGTTAAAGAATACTTTCTTATCTATAAATGCTGAGGCTGGGATCACATTGTAAACTAGGGCAGCCCAGTTGTTGATAGTTTTTATTGTTTCCCCTAACGGGTGCCGAAATAACTGCCTTACTTTCGATAACATGGCTGAGGTTTGAAGTTGCCGTCTGGAAGGCCCTAATTAAACAGTAATACTAGACTGAGCCTTAATTCTCTATATCTCAATTGTCAATCCCAGGAACTCACCAAAATTCCTCTTGTTGGCTTTCCATAGGATTATCGTATTTACAGTTCTCGTCTTCTCTCCAGCAGGATCTTTCGAAATGAGTACAAATGTGGGTCCCAACGGCAACACAATATTAGGATTTACTTCCTGCCCACTTAAAATAAAGATTCAGCACCAGCTGGGGATCACAACAGCAACCTGTTCTCACTACGATACCATTTGGTTCCTCTTTGTGTTTCGCACAGTTTACCGTGAACGGTCCAAATAGTGGATATACAGTGTATGAGTATCTCTCTTCGGAGTTGACTGATATTAAGTCGCGTCTGTCAGCACTGCAAATGGAACTCATTTCTTTTGGCACAGATGAAAGTGTGTTGGACCTGCATATCGTGCCTCGGTCATCAAAGGATGCTAATGCCATGTAACTTCCCATCAGTGAAGACTGTACTTTTGTCAGCCATTTGTCCGTTATGCATTGAATTGCTGTGCTGTGTGCTTTTGGTAGGGTGTGGATAAGTGTGTGTCATTTCTGAATGCTTTTATTTGTATTTATTTTAAGGTTGCACAAAAATTAAAGAATGACTCTGTGGAAAGCATAGGGTTATGGGATGTAGTCACTGCTTGTTTTGGGAGAACTGTAGGGTTCATTTTTGACAACCAGTGCATTCTGCAAATATAATTGAAATGGAAATATCTGTGTTCACTTATTGTGCTTTTGCGCTCACGATCTATGTTATTTTTTAAAAAAATGTTGGTCCTCAAGCAAACCTGCGGACGATTTATATTAGATCCCTGACTCTTAACAAAAGATGTCATGAGTGTACCAGTGGTGCCACCCAAGAATTGAAACGTATTCGATTTTCACATTCTGTGAATTTTAGATGATCGCTGAGTTCTCTGAACTGGTTCCTTGCGTTACCTTAAGCCTTGGCAGCCCTTTCAGGATTTTACCTTCAATAGAGTTTAGTATGAGATCTGCATTTACATTTGTAGCCATGTTAATAATGTAGCCATGTTAATAAAAGATCCCTTTGTATTGAAGCTTTATACACTATATGTACTGTACAGTAAGCTCCTTTCAGGAAGTAATATATGAGCTGGCCCTATGGTTTCTTCTTTACTCACAAGGTAAAATAACATGTGTTTAATGTATTAGATGTGTTTCTTAGCAGGGCTCTGTAGTGCAAAATGTATCCTGCCTGGTTTACGTTAATGTGGTTTGAAAAATACATTAAAACCAACGTCCTGGATACATTAAGTGCTAAAAGTTTTATTTAGGGGCTTGTGGGGAGTATTTGGTTTTGTATTCATTTTAGAATTGTGCTCTAATTAGTGTTTTTGTTCCTTTCCATTTGATGTTTTTAGCTTTGAAAACCTGTCCCTAAAGACCTATAACAGTCTTTTGAAGAGCATTGCAGGACCTTGTTAACTTCAGTACAGATCAAAACCCTAGCCTGATTTAATTCCCTGTTCCCTGTCTAATTCTCTAGTCATTGGTTCCCTTGAATGCATGTCAGTGGATTAATCATTTTCCCTTTTCTCCCAAAAGGGAGGGTTCTTGATCTCAATGTCCCGACACAAAAGCAGCACTGGTAGTTAGTATTTCTTGATCTCTGCCTTTTCCCCTAAACTATAGCCCTGCAGCTCCTGCAGAATTTAAAATGCATCAGATCCAGTGAAACAGATAGTCACCTTCAAAGTACT
Source organism: Acipenser ruthenus (assembly GCF_902713425.1). Classification (NCBI taxonomy): domain Eukaryota; kingdom Metazoa; phylum Chordata; class Actinopteri; order Acipenseriformes; family Acipenseridae; genus Acipenser; species Acipenser ruthenus. The sequence continues at coordinate 38,756,134 of NC_081199.1, read as the reverse complement.
GTGTCCATGAAAGAAAGACAAACTTAAAACTGCTCTACGTAGACATTATAGTTGCTTGGTCGAAGACGCCACAACGCTTTTCATCTGTAATTAATAGGATTACAGCAAAACAAATTGATTATGCTCATGGGGTTTTGCTTTATTTATAGAAGTACAAGGACAATTGTAGAAGGCTGTGTCTCCTGTAACCTTTTCTTGTCGGGCCAGTAGAGGCTGAAAGAATGTCCTATAAATGCCCATCACTGCACAGAATGAGAGGTGCATGGCCAGGACAAAACAAGAGGATGTCTTTCTGTAGTACATGTACCGTAAAATCCCTAAAGCTGTAATGCAAGCTTCAAGATGAAATAGAAAACAAGATTCTGTACAAAATTATGGGATACTGGGATTTCAGGTTTAATAGGGTAATAGGTGTGATTACTCAGCATTCTGTTTTAACAGTGTTTTTTGTGAACACTTAATGGGAGTGAATAATACTACAGTTAACAATAATACCACGCCTACTACTAGTACTACTACTGCTGATAATAATAATGGTATTGGTAATGATGATACTAAAAATAATGTTAATGGTAATGTTCATAATAATGGTGTTTTAAACAAATTGTTCTTAATTACAACTATGCAGAATGCAGAAAGTAGTATTACTTTATAGGATACAGTATCCCTCTGTGAGATATGATATCTAAAAGCCAAAGAGCTTAGTCATTGATGTAACACATCATCATGATCCTTATGAAATCTGAAAGTGCTTTTTTGTGATAACCATTTGACCTTTGGAAGAGCCAGCTTGACAGTTTGATAAACAGTACAGAATGACAATGAGAAACTGTAAGGCAAACGCACTCGCTGGCTGAGAGTTCCAATCATTTACTAGCTCACTCTTTATTTACAAGTTTTGCCAGTTAATGTGGACTCCGGATCAGCCCCAATATAACCCTCGAGTCACCACAATAATTAGAGATATTGAACTTGCTGTACAGGGAAGGATGAATTTTGGATCACTATAATTGCCTAAATAATTTAACTATGAGAAACATTACCATTCGTGGCATTAAGTAGTATCTTGTGTCTGAATTCATTACAGATAGTGTCACAGTGCAGAAATATATTCAGTGAGAAACTTAATTTCAGAATATTAAACTGCAAGGAGGAACAATGCATAATACATTAAATACAGTGAAATACAGGGCATAGTACATAAAATACAAACAGTAAAAAAAAAAAGCAAATACATTAAATACAGGCATAATACATTAAATACAAGGCTAGGATGTGAATTCTAAACATTGTGGATGTGTGTGTCATTGTGGCGGAGTGTCCCACCCCTATTTATTATTATTTGTATTATTGTTTGCGGCGAGGATAACAGCACCACGTATTTCTTATTATTTATAATTTAAAAACCTGTGAGGATGCGTGGCTGATCAGCTACTGATTATTTAACTAACTGACAGTCACGCATCCTTACCAAACGCGTGCAGACTGTGGCCGGTAATAAGATAATTAACAGCTAGTTAACCCCTCGGCCAGAGTATAAAAACCTGCAGCTGTCAGTGCTGCGGGGTTGGGTGTACAGAGAGGAGGTACGGGGAGATAGAGAGGAGACAGAATTTAAAATAACAATTGCTAAAACGTGCTGGATTAGCCAGCACGACACTTACTTTGCCTGTCTGGTTTGTTTGGCCCTTGTGCCTTTTTGTTTAGTGTTTTGTTATTGTTTAAATCTTTTGTTTTGTTTATTTGATTTATTAAACACGCTGAGTGCCGTAGCATTCAGCTTCACCTGCCCATCCACTGTTTTGGTTCAGTTACTTCCTGGTCCGTGACGTCACCACACCTCACCACTGCAAGCCATCCTGCCACAGTCATACAGAATCATATGAATAGGATGGAGTGAAAAACCTGAAATAGCAATTACAGCAGCTAATAACAGATATCAGCAAGAGAAAACAAGTGGGTCTTGAGAGTTGATTTGAAGCAAGCAACTGTGGGAGCTACACTCACTAAAGCTGGGAGAGAGTTCCAGAGAGTCGGAGCCATGAAGCTAAAAGAGCGCTTTCAGAGTGTAGTGCATTTTAGCTTGGGTATAACAAGCAAGCCAGAGTCGGAGGACCTCAGCTTGCGTGCAGGTCAGCAGGTTGGAGAGATACTCTGGACCTGTGTGAAGGGCCTTGTAGGCAAGTAGGAAAATTTTGAAAGTAATCCTGAACTTTACAGGTAGCCAGTGCAGCCGGGGTAATGTGATCATGTTTTTTATTATTATTTGTTTATTTAGCAGACACCTTTATCCAAGGCGACTTATAGAGACTAGGGTGTGTGAACTATGCATCAGCTGCAGAGTCACTTACAACTACGTCTCACCCGAAAGACGGAGCACAAGGAGGTGAAGTGACTTGCTCAGGGTCACACAATGAGTCAGTGACTGAGGTGGGATTTGAACTGGGGACCTCCTGGTTACAAGCCCTTTTCTTTAACCACTGGACCACACAGCCTCCTACATCTGGTAAGGATCCTAGCAGCGGTATTTTGAACCAGCTGAAATCAGTTTATGGCGGATTTATTTGATAAGAGTTCACCACAAATGACACAGAGTGATTGCTTTGGTTCCCCATCATCACACTGACATAAAGACAAGTTGGAAGCCTGTCAGGTACCAGTACTGGTACGCGTGCCACAGGTTGAAAACTACTGCCCTAAAGAACCTGAGAAATACACTACGGTGTCCTGAAGGATTTCAGGTGAATTAAAGATCTTTTTTTTCAGATATGACTTATAACAAGTATTGTCCAAAAAGGAATCTTCTCCTAACATTAGAAATCTTTGCCGTTGATAAAAAAAAAAAAAAAAGGTTGGATTTTTTACAGGACTATGATTGATTGATTGACTGACACTAAGCCTCCAGCCCTGTCAGTAGGAAAGACTATCCTTGGGAGTTTCTGTCTTTTAATCTCACTAGTTCCTTCTCCTGGTAGGTCCAAAGTTTTCTCTGTATGTGCTTGCTAGAAGAGATTTATATGGAATAATCCCCTAATATCTGCTTTAATGAACCAATCTGTCTTTACCCTACCCCAGTCAGACACAGACCTACAACCTAGGAGGGAGTACACTTTTCAAATGATTCTGCTTTGCATAAACTGCAGTCGCCTGCAGACATTGCTTTGGTGAGACCTCCATTGTATTGCAGTATTTTGGTTTAAAGGTTATTATATCGGATTGATTTGTGGTCTACTGGGTTTGGAAATGGACTCCTGTGGTGGATTATTTATACACTTGACTACCCATTGCCTATTAAAACCCTCTGGTTGACCTTTTCATAATCTACTATTCTGTGACATTTTTCCTTTTTTCACAGTAAAACAGTAGGCACAGGGCAGAGACATACAGCTACCAATAAAACTTGCAGTTACCAGGGTCTTTACTCACTGAGGACCATATTTGTCAAAGCGTCACCACTGTGCAATTTACTGAGAGGAACATTACTGGAAGCTCTCACCATGTGATGCAAAACTGCAGGTGCTTGTGTCAGGCTAGAACCTCTAATCAGTTATATTGTTGAGATGTATTCGTTCCAAATGCACTTAAGCAGAAATTGAAACTTTCCAAGCAACATAAATCACTTGAATGACAAACGGCAATAAGCATACATTACTGTATAAAATGCATGTATTAGTGTGGCAAATAGCCTCAGGAATCTCACAAAAATAATTTACAACTAGAGCTATGGTCAAAAGTTTTGCTTTACCTAGAATTTTAGGATTGAGACATAATTTAAGAAGAAAACTATATGAACAGAATTTAGATATTTCATTTAACATCATGTAATCAAATAAACTATATAATTATATCACAAAAGCCATAATAGTAGCACACAGATTTTGAAATGTCACATTTTTCAATTTTTGTTAGTTTTTTATACGTGTAATGGAAAACTACAAAGCGGTATGTAATTCAATATGTTAACGTAACATTATTCAGCGGGTTTCATTTGACTTTATGAAGCAAAATTAGTTAATTCTACAGGGTGATGCAAAACTTTTGGCTATAGCTGTATATATTTTATTTTTTTTTCAAAAATAGAAGTCTTTTTTTATCATGATATTAATAAAACCAGTTTCAAACATTTTAAAATTAAACATACTCTTTACTACCATACCTCATTTACACAATAACGCTTTCTAAATGTTATGCATTTTATATATTATTATACATTGTTTGTTATTGTGTACTTGTTTATATCTTTTCTTCTGGTAGCTAGTTGATATAAGATACAACTAGATTCTGAGTGTAGGGCTTTCAAGGAAACTGTTTCTATTCTAAAGGATAAATATTTTCCAGTATAAATGTTTTTTTCTTCTCAAAATCAAGGCTTCTTGACTTGGGAAGCAAGCTGTAACATGATTTATTGTTTTGCATTATTCAACAGTAAGTATTCTGCTTAGAATATAAAGTCTATAAAGTATTGGCAACTCTTTAAACTTGTCGCTAGTGAAGGACAATCATTTCAGCTTAAATTCATAGATTGTCCACAATAATAATATATACAGCTCAGGTTGTCCATTGTTCATTCTTTTATTTAGTTTTGCGACCAATGGAAGTTGAGCTTGTTCCAATTCTTGCCCTTTCGGCTCCTTCAATGAATAACTAAACACCATATACTGCATGATTTATTTATAGCCTGGAAAGTCTTTCATTCTAACAATCTAACAAATCTATTTTCCTGTGCGAATGTATATGTGACCCAATTGAATATAAATGGTGTTCCAAAGACAGTGGGCATAACTGATATAACCATATTCAGATTTTGTTTGCAATATTACAAATGTAAACTCCCTCTAGAGGACGTTTGTCTGTGTACTGTACTTGACTTCTTCTCTTGCGTAGCTGGTATTTAAATCATACGATACATGGGTGATTTTCTTCTTTTTCCTCCCCAAGTGAAAATAATACATTCATTTTAAAAAGTTATATTCAAGTGTTAATATGAGGTGTGCAGATTGGTAGGTCAGCAAGCATTAGAGTGTTTTTTCAGAAGGAAGTTTGTACCAATAATTTGATCCTTTGTGCCTCACAGGCAGTAAATACAAACTGTTGCCACATGGGACAGGTGCAACATTTACATCAATGAACATTCAAACATAAACTTGGAATGCATCAAATATTGATGTCAGCTATGGTGGTAGTAAAGTACATCTGTAAGATCACTTATTATTTTTATAACCACCTTCTTCATCGCATACTTGAGATGTAAGGCAAATGCTGGAAAGTACAGGTTCCATTAACTTTTTTTCATTACAGTTCCATAAAGCTTCTCATTACATCTATAGTGTATATATACAGTAATATATAGTATTTTTTCTTCTAGAATAGGATGAGCTTTTAGCACAGTGCAGTTGCATGGGGACTTGGTTTTTTCTTTTCTATGTTTTCTTTATTACTGTTATTACACAAGGCCTTTTTCTCTATAGGATTCTTTTAGTCATCAAAAAAAAAAAAACTGCCAGGCAATCAATAAATAACATCTATCAGTGAATCTTTTTTTTTTTAAGTACTCTTGTGAAGATACTGGTTTAGACTCACGTGACAGTTTAGTAAACCCACACTGTTCCTGTTACATCTAAGTGGTTTCCAGTGTTTGATACCTTGAAATCTATCAGCTTGTTTTTTACCCCCTTCCTTACATTAAATATTAATCAAGGTAATGACAATAGTGGCTTCTGTTCTGCTGAATTGAATGAACAGTGTCTGTCAGTGTATTTTCTCCTTAGCTGTATTTCAAGCTTGTCATTGTTTTTCTTATCACCTTAAGGCATGATTTATTACTGCACAAGTTCAATAAGATGACAATAATAGCCTTTTGGAAATAAAGGAACTTAATTACTTTTTTTTTTGCTGTTGTTTTTGACATCACCCTTCTAAATATATTTCTTTAAAGGAAGGGCACGCATTTGTTTTCAAAGAAACATATGGCACATTTTTAAGATCATTTGGTCTTGACATCTGAGGTTCACTGTTTGGCAATCACACCATACAAAGCTTTTTGACTCTCCAAACTAAGCCGTAGTTATACAGCATCGACAATACGTTACTTTGCCTTTCTACACTCCTGGATGTTTGTTAGAATACAGAAACAAAAGAAAAAAACTCAACAACACTTAAATATACTGCTGTATTTTCTTTAAAAAATACGGAGGAATAAACAGTACAACTCATTTTTTGGCATGAGGTGCTCTGAGCTATGTTGCAATTACACTTTTGATTCCCCAAATTGTACCTTTTTTTTTTTTTATTAAACAGGAATTTGTATTACGGAACTTCCTAAAAACAAAATATCAGGTCATTATCCCATATAAGCCTTTCCATATTTTAGAATTTAAAAATGCCCAGCGTTGTTCCGGAACAAAACAACTGGTTTGCATTTCAATTTTCTTGCTGAAACTACATGGAAATTACCATATATATTATTTTCCTTATTTGGAAACAAAAGGATAAAGAGATGCTTTCTTGCTTTCATGATTTAACTGAATTACATCTGTCATTTGCTGTAAACAAACCAGCTCTTTGATAACCTACCTAATTGACTTTCTAGATATTTCTAACTGGGCTGTGTTAATTAAAAACGCTCCAGGATTCGAGTATTATTGAACCGCTTTTTACGAGACCCCCAGCTGCTCCAGATAGTTTTATTCTTGATGCAACACTACATGCTGTCTCTCTGAAGGCTTCCCTGCTTATCCAGGCATTGGTGTTACAGTATATGTTTTGTTTTAACTTTTTTTAAAGAAGCTTTAGTGTTACACAGCAGTACATTAATATTACTCTGTCTCCAATTCAAACGTCCTGATCTTCAGTATTGCTCCTTATCTCTACTAAGGAAAGAGTACCTCAAGCTGTTACCATCAATACATGGCTAATCTTGGTAGTGGAACCTCTTAGAGCTAAATGTCAATCGTACATACTGAGCTTGTTATCAGTCAACATTCAGTGATGAAAAAGTCTTTATCCAAGTGTAACATTCTGTTCAGTGCACAAGGGAAAACTTTGATCATTCCCAAAAGAGACAGGATTGAATTTTAATGCGGATTTACCAGAGTTTCTTGCAGACACCACAAAATATGTCTTTCATTCTTTTATTCATTCATGTTCAGGTTACTTTCAGCAATAATGAAAAGCATTTGGCAGTCTAAGCCAACCTTCTAGTATACATACACATCTAAAAATAATGTGATCTACCTACATTGTGAATGGTCTGTACTACAGATTAAAAAGATTAGTATAGCACTTCTGGCTAGGTTTTATGTACATGTGTTTACTTTGTTTGAAATGACCCTGTTTACTCCTAAAATCAGGTAAAGGGCAGAGGCTGAGGTAGAATGGGTGACCACGCACACCCCAAACAAGCACCTGCAAATGTGGTTATAGGATCTTTAATCTCATCAGGGGTCACAATCACACAACACTGACCATTAAAATGATATGATTATACTTTTTTTTTTTTTTTTTTTTTTACCACTTATGATTCAGCTATGGATCAACGCAAACTTTCAATTTGTCTTTTTCTGTTTTGTGCCTTTGGTTTTCTCTTCAGCAGACACATTTACATAGTAAAATGCATCATCGTTGCTACATGCAGAGCTTTGTTTATTCATTCTGACACCCACTTGCTGCGTACTGCCTTAAGCTGGTGGTGCCTGTCATGGATGTTGTACCGTGGTCTTGTGACATACACATGTATAGCATTTCATGCATTGCTCACAATCTCACGGGCCGGTCTTTTTATTCTAGTTCAGGGATTTGTGCATGGATTTTATATGTTTGTTTAATTTTAGCCTTACTCTATTTGTAGCTTAGTCAAGTGTTATGAAGAGCATAACACTTGACTTAAAAGGCTAAAATCACTGCTTTGCTTGCCTTCTTTTATTGACTGTAAAATGCTCTAAAAATCTACATGTGGCTTATTGCAGCAGCGTTATAGATTTATGAACATCCTCAAGTTCATTGCTGCAGTGAACAATGTGCTAGCATTATGTTTTTATGACTGCATGTGTGGAGTTCAGTGTCTTATGACATGCACATGATTCATATCCCTGGTCTAACAAGGAGAAGTCCTTATTTTACTATCCCTAGTTTAGTGGAAATGCAGTGCAAATGGAGTGTAAAAGTTATATATTTAACTTCTGGATGCCTGAGGTCTTGGCCAAGGTGCATCAATATTTGTGAGTGAAAACGCGACAAAAAACTAGTGTGTGCATGCAGGCCAACCTACTGCCAACCCTCTTTATTAAGATGCAGTGCCCTTACTTATAAAGACATTTCTTTAATTTCACGTTTGTGAGCTAAATAGAAAAAGAACAGCAATACCAGGGAGGATAGCAATTCCATAGCAAATGCACAAATTAGACATTTGCACAGCGCTAAAGGCTTTTGCTCTGAATGCCCACACTCCCACCCCACATGGCTAATTACTCTGTTTTGGCAGGATGTTATTTTTTTTTCTCATTCTTGCAAATGTTAAACCCTTTGGGTGTTTTCAGAAAATGGCTTTTTGCAGTGTCACAGGGAATTTTAGCTGCCAGAACCTCTTAAGGCAGAATTAGAGAACAAAGCAGACCTAGATGAAGAGTTTACTAAAATTGTTTTCTAGAGCTCTGTCTTTTGCGTTGACTTTATCAACCATCTGTATTAAATATTGTGGACACAAGCAGCTGCTTAAAGTAAATATAACATCATGACTAATACATAGAAGTTAGCATACTAGGTGTAATGTCCTAAACAATAGAACAGTGCTCACATCAATTCACATACGTATTGCAAACTCCCACCAATAATAAATATCAGCACATGCTAAAGGATAAACATACATAGAGAAATGAAAAAGGACAGTAATATGTTGCTATAGGAAGATATGATCATAGATGGATTTCTAGAGCATTGTACAGCACTGGGGAATCACTCTGGATTGAATTAACCTTCTTCCCCTGGTTAGCTCAGAATTACCACTAACAACAAATGATCTAAATCGATCTAGCAGTGTATTTTCCAACTTTCGCGGGACAGGTTGATCAGATCAGCACATATGCCTGTTGAACTCTTGAAGTGTATTTGAATATGTTGTTAATGCTTAACTCTAAACCCTAAAGCCAGTGGGAAAATAAATGGGGCTCTGGGCTCCTGACCGGAGGATCGTGGGTTCAATCCCAGAAGGGGGACACTGCTGCTGTACCCTTGAGCAAGGTACTTTACCTAGATTGCTCCAGTAAAAACCCAACTGTATAAATGGGTAATTGTATGTAAAAATAATGTATAAAAGAATAATGTAATTGTATGTAAAAATAATGTGATATCTTGTAACAATTGTAAGTCGCCCTGGATAAGGGCATCTGCTAAGAAATAAATAATAATAATACAATGGGTCATTCATCGAGAACCAAAAGCAGTATTGTCATATTGTTTGCAATGCAATGGCAGCAGAATATAATGAATACTTTTCAAAACAATGCATTTCCACTTCTCTAGATTAGAAAATCACTTTTCTTATTCACAAGACCATTGCAAAAACCCAGTATTCTAGTTGTACAAAGCAAACCCTTTATTTAACATTTTGAAGCCTATAAAAAGGAATCCTGCAGTGAAGAAGACAGTAATTATGTTGTCATCCTGAATAAGCTTAAAGCATAAAGTCTCGGCAGGTAGCATCACACAATACACCTTGTCAATCTACATGAAAAGACACACATCTGAAAACCATGATTTGAACTGTTGGTTTGACTGCAATACAACATCAATTTTCCATCAGCAGACACATTTTAAAAACATGAACTGCTTTCTTGTTGCATATCCAATTATTAAGAACAGTATTTACTCACCTATCTATTAATTCATTAATACATTTCCAGTACTTAATAAAAAAAAAATATGCATACTTGCAAAACCACCTGAAATATATCTGCTTTACAAGGAAAACTCTTTGGCAGCAACATGAGCAACTGCAAATATAGGTAGATTCTATGTATGCATGAACTATGAATGCATGCTACTGCAAACAGTCCTCAAACAATTTCTGTATCAGAGAGTCTATTTTTTTTTTTTCATTTGTAGTTTTCATAGAGTTCAATTCAGTGGGGAAATCATACTGTTTAGCTTTGGTACATTTTAAGATGGCTCGAACTATACAACCAAAGCGGATGCATGGAACACCTCTCATCTGCACTATGAAACATGTATACATTAGAACTATAACTATCCATATAAAAGATGTCCAAAACGCTGTTACTGTTGTATAATACTATAGTTTTTCATTTGGGATACAAAAGTCACTACTATATAACAGCATACTATTTTGTGTATGGGTATACCTCTTCCATATAGGATAACATTGGAAAAGATTTCTGTTTCAAGGCTGTGTAATTAAAACACAAATCATCAATCAGCTCTTACTGAACGCTGTCAGATGAGAATGCTATATTGGCTAACAACCATGCAACTGAAGACCAGTAGCACAGTTAGTTTACATACCAATGGGTCATTTTTATAGGATTACAAGACTTTCTAAGATCACGTGAAAGGCTCCAGACATTGAGTTCACAGGGCGGGAGCCCGGCTATAAGAATAGCTTGTTAGATCGTAGATTGGGTTGGTAGAGGAGAGACCTCTAGAGAAAACATATAAAGGGTTGCCTTGCTCGATGAGGTGAGGCGTGGCCTCCAAGACTGTGCACAGCATCCCTCGAGGGTGGAATAGGTAGAGGATGCAAACCTGAATCCCTCGAGGGTGGAATAGGTAGAGGATGCAAACCTGAATCCCTCGAGGGTGGAATAGGTAGAGGATGCAAACCTGAATCCCTCGAGGGTGGAATAGGTAGTGGATGCAAACCTGAATCCCTCGAGGGTGGAATAGGTAGAGGATGCAAACCTGAATCCCTCGAGGGTGGAATAGGTAGTGGATGCAAACCTGAATCCCTCGAGGGTGGAATAGGTAGTGGATGCAAACCTGAATCCCTCGAGGGTGGAATAGGTAGTGGATGCAAACCTGAATCCCTCGAGGGTGGAATAGGTAGTGGATGCAAACCTGAATCCCTCGAGGGTGGAATAGGTAGTGGATGCAAACCTGAATCCCTCGAAGGTGGAATAGGTAGTGGATGCAAACCTGAATCCCTCGAGGGTGGAATAGGTAGTGGATGCAAATCTGACAAAATGAAAGGACAGAAGAGTAGTTACCCTGACTATTGGAGAGCAGAGAGCCTCCCTAAGGGAATCTGAAAAGAGGTCGAAAATAAAACGGTTAGTTACGACATTGAGCTTTAAACACATAGCAGGCTGTCCTGAGCAGATAATAGGAAGAAAGAACTGAGCCTCTGTTTTTCAAGGTAAGGAATAACGCATGAACTGCGAAAGGATAGGTGTGGCCAGGGGTCCCCACTGACACGTATGATGAGAACCCCCCTTATCCGAAGGCAGAGGTGGTGTAGCTTGACCCGAGGTCAGGGCAGTGAGATCACTTGCTCCCCGAACCTCACTTAAAGGTTAACATATGACCGTTTTTTATGGAACATTACATTTTGAGAAAAAAAAATTAAAACCTGAGTTAGAATGATATTTAGCTTCTGTATTATTAAAACATGTTATCACATTTGATCATTTATTAGTTTTTTTATTATGTATGTAACCAAGCTATTTTACATGGTGTTATTTTGGCTCTTACTAATATATGAATAATTGAGTATATCTCAGAATACTGACTTGTCTAATCTGAACTGTATGTAATGTCATTTCATAGTTACTACTATGTGCACAAGGAGGTTCCTCCAGAACTGTAGAGTGTGCCTTACTTGTTATGATGAATAGTTTTCATTTATAGGATGTCTTTTCCACATACTCTTTTTAATATAATATTTAAGATTTTACATTAAACATTTACATAATTCCTGGATACTTTCTTTTAGGTCCTTTCTGTACAGTATGCGAGACACATTTAATTAACATAAAACAGTAAGCATATCCCATTTTCAGTAGATACAATTTAAACTTTAATGTTGCAGTTTACCATTTTTACACTAATGTAATCATACAGTAGATTGTCATGTTTTCACCATGCTTTATTGTACTTTACTCTCTACTACAAGAGACCTGTATAAGCAGTCTTTTAACGACCTAGCAGTAACTGCAGTGTTTGGAATGCTGAATTCCCCAGTGGCACTAGGTGAAGCTTCCATACAGCTAGAGACTGTCAGGCTAGCACAGTAGATGAATGAGACAGACAACTTGGATTATTCTGTGTGCCACAAGAACAAAGGTTAGTAAATAATTGAGAATTCAGAAGGTTAGAAAGTGACACAGTCTTCTTGGGAGCAGGAAAACAGTAAGACCACAAACTACACAGATTCCAAACTCTGCTGAACTCGAAAAGGATCAAAGTGTGAAATTGGTTTATTTTTAGCAGAAGAAATAGGGTACAGTAGCTACTGATGTAGTGACATTTGATTTTTCTGTCATGCAAATAAGGCTTCAAAGTTAACATGGTATGTATCAGGCAGTATTAAATGCATTGGAGTCAAATGAAATCCATTGCGATGGAGATTGTTGAGTTCAATTTGTACTGTAGAGCACTGTAAGTTTGAACTAAAGGGAACCAAATAGCACTGGCACCTAAATTGTGTTTCCTATTTTAGAATACTGAAATTGATTTGTCAGTACAATCAAATCACCCACGTGTGCAAAATACAAAATCTCATCCCAGCTCTGTGTTAAGATCACATAAAGCATCTTTCAGTACCTGTTATTTGTGTAAAAAAAAAAGAACTGATGAAAATGTAAGTAGTTTTATTGTCCCCCCTCTCTCCCCTACTACAAATCAATGTCAGTCTTTTTATTTTTTCAGATCATTAGTAATTAGGCATTACATTAATCTAATTTCCTATATAGGCTCTGACCAACACCAAGTTTTGATCTGCAAGATATATCCATGTACAGCACAATATACAATAGTGCATTCTTCATGTGATAAGTTATATTTTGTAATTATTATTATTTATTTTTATTTAACAGACAAAGAAGTGGTGTATAGAAACAGAGACGGACATGTCATCAAATTCAATGTAGCAAAAAACGGGTCCGAGATACTACTGGAAAACAGCACCTTTGTAAGTATTCATCGATGCAAATGACACTTGTATATAAACCGATGTCTTACAACATATTTCAATTACAGTATATAGTGTGAACTGGAAAAGTAGGCATCATTATTATTTGTGGATTTAATTAGACATTCTAACATTTAGGAATGTTTTTCATACCTTTATCAAATAGGTCAGAGTTGTGTGTAATTACATAGCAGAATCATCTTAATGCACGTGTTTATTGTCTTGGTTTAAGGCCCAATATAAAATGTACTGTTCATTTAGCATGATGAATATTTTTTTTTTATTACACAGTGAAGGACTTTGAAAGATACAAGATATGTTTTCATATCTTATTCAACAGCAAAATCTTGGATTTGTTTTGTTTGAATTTGCTATGTTTATGTTGTTTTAATATGGAAGCTTTGATATCCCCAATAAAAAAAAAATAAAATTGCTCAAGTCATTTTTGATGACTGAATTTACTTCTGAAGTTAACTGTATGTCATTCCACTGCTAAAAAAAATACTAAGATGCCTATATAGTCTAAAAAAAGTTCTTCAAAAATCTCTAAAGTAGATAATTTCAATATTATTTCTATTTTAGGTAACATTTAGGTATTGTTTTATTTTCTCTTAGGTGACATTCAAAGTAGCAAAATACTCCGTCTCTCCAGATTTGAGATTTGTTCTTCTTGGTTACGATGTCAAACAGGTAAGTTGCAACATACTTGCCTTGCAACCAGTCTTCACCTTCTTGTTACATTATTTATTATGGTATATTAAGTTACAAATGATACAGTGAACAGTTAGCATTTCCAAAATCTAGAAAATGCATGTTCCATTCTGGGGTTCCAGGAGTCATTGTAAACATAACCAAGAGCAGGTACAGATATTAAGGAACCATCCACTACCTGAAAACACATTTCACACAAATGCTGGTCAAAAGACTGAAACAAAGTGTGAAAACTGTAATTAGCAGCCCATCAACAGGGCCAGCATGCATGCATGCATATCACTTTTATATGCAACCAGACGAAACATGAAAATGGTGCACTATCAAGGGCATACGTATAACGGCTACAGATCCAAATGCAGGGATAATCTTCTTCAATTCACATTCATTGAGGACAACAAGGGGAACACATTTCTTGTAGTCACTTTAAGTAGAAGCCGCAGTGTGGAGTAGTGGTTAGGGCTCTGGACTCTTGACCGGAGGGTCGTGGGTTCAATCCCAGGTGGAGGACACTGCTGCTGTACCCTTGAGCAAGGTACTTTACCTAGATTGCTCCAGTAAAAACCCAACTGTATAAATGGGTAATTGTATGTAAAAAATAATGTGATAACTTGTAACAATTGTAAGTCGCCCTGGATAAGAGTGTCTGCTAAGAAATTAATAATAATAATAATAATAATAATAATAATAATAATAATAATAATAATAACTGTGTGAAGTGACAAAACATGCAGAATAACCTGATCAGATCATCTTCAACTCGAACAACTGGACCTTCAAGCGATCATTTCCATGTTTCAAATTACTCCAAGGTGAACCTGCATTGCAAAAAAAAAAAAAAAACTTCTTACATCTGTTGATATATCTTCATTCATACATGCAACCTCTGGGGATACAGAGGATGATGATACTTGTCTTTATTGCCAGAGATATCCAAATTAGTAATGCTCAGAGGTTAAAAGAATATTGATTTTGTGACCAGAGCTTTTACTGAATGAGCTAGACGCTGCATGTGTTATTCAATGATAAGATTACAGAGTGCATGTATTCAGTGAGTACAGTTGCTGGAAATGTTTCATATGCTGTCCTCCAGGTTAGAATATAAATAATGTAGGACTCTCAAGTGATCCAGTGACCTTGTATTTCCTGATGAAAATAAGAGCAGCAGAAATCTCGATGAATATACAGAAAGCTCCAGGCTACTCTGGGGACTCTGAACAACCTAGGTAGGTTTCATGTAAGCCAGGAAAGAGGAGATGGTTTTCTGTTCAGGGATACCAAGATATTTAGTGAGTAAGTAGTCTGGGTGAGGACAAATGGGCAATACAACCCCTGCTCCTAGTCTTGCTGTAAATCATTTGTTGTTTCCAAACTTTTGAACACTACTGTATACTATAGCCCACCAAGACCTTGGTAGGCTAATTCAAAGATAAGGCTGATTCAGAAACAACCTATTGTAGTGGGAATCATGTGTGACATATGCAAACGTTTCCATCTTCGCACAAACTGAAACCATGGCAACAGGCGTGAGGAGGTAAGCATTGAGAAAAGCACAAAAAATATGAAGCATTTTACGCTGGATATGTATTCAGCATGTAAGTGTACTTTTTATTTATTTATTCATTTCTTTACTGTTTTCTTTTAAATATACAGTTTAAACACTGATCAATGTGAAGTTGTCTTGAAAAAACTACTGTATACTATATAAAAATGTTCAATTCAATTTGGGCATTTCTTCATTATTCTGATACAGCAAATTGTCAAACCCTATTATAGTGAACAACCTGATATAACGAACATTTCTCCAGGTCCCAGGGGGGTTCGTTATAATGAAGTTATATATATATATATATATATATATATATATATATATAGTAAATATGGACTGGAGAGGAGGGCTATAGTGGAAATGTATTGCCCCGAGGGAAGACTGTTGTTACCAACAGGGGGCTATAATGCCCAAAGCCGCAGGCTGAGCCCTGGAGGTAACAATAGTCTTCCCAATGGGCATTTAGTTTTCCACTATGAGCTGAGTCTGCAGTACATATTTAATATGTGAATCAGTCAAGAAAATAAGTGAGGCAAGGTTGGACAGTAGTATATATTTTGTTTAAATATAGCTGATACAGCATAAGTAAATAAATAAATAACATAAATAAATAACAGAAAATGTTTTTGAAGTTCATACCGCATAGTTATCAAAGTTTTTTTTTTGCGTACAGCTCTCCATCGGGCTTGCTGACTGCTGCATAATCCAGTTAATATCGCGGCCGTCATATTTGTTTACATCGTCGAATTTGCTTGAATTTCAGAAAGTCAGAAAACAGTGACAATGACGTTTTAATCACCATTCTGTGTTTGGAGAATCTTTCTTTTGTAGTATGTTTTGTAATTCCTTTTCTGTTAAATCACAGAATCACTATTCAGCAGATTTTTTTTCATATTCAGCCATTTTCTCTTGTTGTGAGGAGTGCAGGGGAGAAGGTGTTCCTTTGAAAAGGGGTGGGGCTGACAATGATGTGATCACTGTGGTGTAAGGATGTTAGTTCAATCTATTTTTGCTCCTATGACAAGGTTTTAACCAATCACAGGCCAGCATTTCCAACCACTGATTGATATATTACTGCAGGTGTTTATGAAATTCTTTAAAATGCATTTTAAGCACACAGAAGCAAGATTGTCCAATTTCCATCTTGAAATGGAACACACTGATATTTAATAGAATTGAAAGAGCACTGTGAGAAATACTGTAAACCCAAGGTTGCAAAAAGGTCACAGCAGTGCACTGGAAAAACTGAAACCAAAAGAACATATTTTTTGTTGTCTGCCATTTCTTTTTTTAACTTCCCTTGTGGCTGTAAAACAATGTGTTCCAATAAACCAGGTTTATTACTCTGTTATCAGCACTGAATTGTATCTGATTGTATGCTCACAGCTAGCATACTGCAATTAAACGTGTTGTTGTTTCAGCACAATGAACAATGTTCGCTTTGTAAAGCAGAGCATAAATCTACATGATAATTAGCCTTGCAGCTGGGACTCTCATGAATGCAATTAGTACAACCTTTTTTATTAGAAATGTTTGTCTTTAGATTGGCAGCCACATTATACCGTTTAATTAAAAACAGTGTGAGTAAATAAAACAACTATAGGTGACCACATGTGCTGTATATTATCATGCTTATTCAAAAACATATTCATGATATCCAAGGCAAATCAAGGTAAACCGTGGGATTGTAAGGCTATTTCCATACCTCATATAGTAACACCTCAGGGGCTCTCACAAGGTCCTTAATAATTCCACTGAACAGTCCAGCATCGTGTTCTAATTGTTTCATTGAACCTCGGTCTTCAGTTAAGCACATAAGCATCTGGTTGGAACAAGGTCCTGGATTGGAATGGACTGGAAATGCTCTTGTGCAGAGTTTGGCCTCTCTTCTAAAAAAAGGGAAAAAGGTGCTCTTTAGTCCATACATTAGGTTATTCTAAAAACAGACACCAGATTACAGGTAGAGCCTCAGCACAGCATTGTTTTAATCATACCAGTTGTTAAAGACATTTAGGACTTCAAGATTGCTGGAGATTTAGATTCACTTATCTTATTATCATGTGTTTATAAGAGATTAGGCACAATACATTTAAGATTGAACCATCATAATCTCTGAATAGATGAGAAACAACTCCTACATAATAGGTTGTGTGTTACAATAAACATCCTTCAGTTCCCTTTAGGATATTAGTTTAAATCCACTTTGGTAAAGCAGGATCTATTCATCTCACCTCTACTCCTGGTGTGAAATGATACCAGTTACCAGAAAAGCAGATTTCTGGAGCTATTTACAGTATATTGCGTAAGAGAGGCAAGATGGTTTGCATTCATGTAACTACAGTTGAGTAAATTGCTTTGCTTTTTCTTTTCTTCTTGGCACTGTTGTTTTAATCCCTACATACATTTTTTAGACTGTAATAATGCCTTGTTTATATGACTTTTTAGAAATTCCCTGTGTCATACTAATTGCAAAATAGAATTTGAACTACTATTACCAAATGGATTCAGCAAGTCAGAATACAGTGTAGCAAAACTGGAATCTTGTCCTAAAGCATGGCATCATTTAGATGTCGTACTGGTGATGCTCCTTTAGCCCCAACAGTGCCACCCAGTGTATTATCAAAGCCCACGCTATTTGTATCAGTTATCTTGACAGGTTACTGACCATACGTGTTTACTATTTTCAACTTAGTGTAGACAGAAAACATATTTAGCGTGCCTTTAACAGGTTCAGCTACTGTGACTTTAACTCGGACATAAATGTATTCCTAAAAATGTTACTCATCCAATTGATTTTAGAATATAAAGTTCCAGCATCTGAAGTAGTGATGGCTCAGGGCACATAATTGTGAAATAATTGAGCTCAATGAGATTCAGAGAATTAAGGGTGAACTCATGCTAAAAAAAAAAGAAAGAGAGGCCTTTACATGGCCATACACCTTTTATAATTTGATACCACAGATGAACACCTGATACTCTTGCTGAAGTGCCATTGTCCAAGGCGGTATTTCATTCCTGGTAAATGCTCTAGTTTCCTGGTGACAGTTATTCCCCAGGCTGCTTGAATTCATGTATTAAGGGCTTGCCAACAGTTCTCTCTATTGATTTTGCTTCTTGGTTTACAAGTGGATCAATAGAAAGGAGGTTGAGAGACAATTTAACTTATTTTTGGTGACAATAAACTCTGGCTAAAAATAATATTGGCACCTTTTTGTTTCTTTTAGTTTGTCCTCCTGATATGGTAACTTCAGTTGTACAGTATTTAGTTTGATTTAAATATCATCACCCGCGCTATTAAAACATGTAACATAGAAATATATAATTAAAAATAAAATCTTAGGGGCTCCCGAGTGGCGCATCCAGTAAAAGCACTCGTGTAGAGTACAGGATGCACCCTATAGTCTGGACGTTGTCGTTCGAGTCCAGGCTATTCCTTTGCTGACCGAAGACGGGAGCTCCAGGGGGCGGCGCACAATTGGCCAAGTGCTACCTGGGGGGAAGGAGGGTTAGGCCGGCCAGGGTGTTCCCAGATCACCACGCACCAGCGACCCCTGTAATCTGGCGGGGCGACTGTGGGCTTGCCTGTAAGAAATAAGACTATTTCTGTTATTAGTTAATAAGAAATAAGAAATCATCAATTAATTAATTGTCAGTATATTTTTAAATTGCCATTGTGTTATAGATATTTTAAATAAAAAGATTGAAGATTAAATAAAAGATTAAGGATGGAACCCTATGCTGAAATGCAGTAATATAAAAAGATGCAGAGTAGGTGTCTAGTCCACACAATACTCCTTTATTGAAGTTCCTTACTTTATTCTTTTCACTCTAGTTAGAACTGCAGTCCTCTGAAAAGAAAGGTGAAGGAGAGAAAGCACTTAAACACAACGCTGAAATGTAATTTTGAAAATGTGGAGGGTTTTTGGCTCCCACACATTACTTTTTTAATGCAGTTCCTACAGCTGAATGGAAAGGAACCATATTCATGTTTGAGGGTATTAGAGATTCTATCCAGGTGCAGTTGGATCTTCTTTTTTTTTTTTTTTTTTTGCAAAGACTTCCACTTAAGTCGGTTTCTGTGTTTCTTTTCCCATTAGGACATCTGCTTTGCTTAGACTTCAGACACTTTTTTACTTCACCGTTTTATGTTTGATGAACACAAGCTCAGATCTGCCTTCATACCTATGTCCAATGCACAGAGGTAACAGAACAATGCAGTAAACTGACAGCCCTGGCCTTCACAGGGGGAGACTTGAACCCCATAGAATATAAATGGGATTATTATGACAGGCAACAACTCGCATGAAATCTGTAAGAATGAAATGTTGTTCTGTTAAAAAGCTGCAAAACCTGATACAGACCTTCGCTGATTCGATTTACCGTGGTAATCACTAGGCCTTGCAGACATCTGAATGTTTAGCTGCACTTGGGAGTCCTTGATTTATCACTTTGAGTTCTGTAACATATCTGTGGAAAATGCATAACAATACTATGAATTTCTTGAGTTTTATTAAAAGATTCAATTCATAAGTGAAGGTTATAATCTTTTGAATGCTTACTTGCAGCACAACAAGTTTAATTAGATGTTTAACTACATCTTCTTAAAAGGTCAAGTTGATGTTTCCCTAATGACTGAGGCTCCTAGCAGCAGGCAGAAAGTGTGGAGTCTGCTGTTTTGATTGTTGAAAAACATACAGTATTGTTTGAAACATAGACGTACTTAATAACAGAAATATGTTAATGGAGGAATGTGGGAGGGTAGTGGGCAGAGCTTAGGGAAGGACCAGAAATGACAGCACACAGGAGCCGGAAGTGACGTTTAGTCCTGGAGCCCTATACCAACAATGGTATCTGAGCAGGATTTTATTTTAACACACAATGAAAATAAACAGTCCAGTATTGCAGAAAACAAACAGGAAAACCACTTGGAATACCAGCAATGGTAAACTCAGGTTTCAAATAAAAAGAGTAAACAAAAACATCACGGTT
Organism: Acipenser ruthenus; assembly: GCF_902713425.1. Lineage (NCBI taxonomy): Eukaryota > Metazoa > Chordata > Actinopteri > Acipenseriformes > Acipenseridae > Acipenser > Acipenser ruthenus. The sequence goes on along the minus strand of NC_081199.1, from coordinate 38,735,747 downwards.
ACAAAAACAACAACAAAGGAAGCACAGGATTTCTCTGTGCTACTGCAGTGGGTTTCCTCTCACCGCCTCTTAGCTCCCTTCCGAGGAATGAAGACTACCTGGGTTTTTCCACCACGGTAATCCACCAAGGTTTTCCAAAGCTTCAGGATTCTGTAAATTACAGCAGGTTTGTAAAAGCAAGACAACAAAGCACAGCGCGTCTCTTCCATGTTTTCAGTTCAGGACAGGGAGACCGAATGGCAAAACCACGCTGCCTAAATACTGCCAAGTCCCACCCCTGCAATCAGCGCGCTGCCCCACGCCAGCCAATCGACAAGCACCTTGGGCCAAGATGGTCATCCGACCCGGAACTTCCGATCTGGTCAGAGTTCAGCCTCCTGACCCAATCACGGTCAATCCTACACAGTGCTGCCGGTGCTCGGGAGGGCGAATTACAACAGGGACTCCTTTCAATCCTGTCACATGGAAATATGCCAATGAAAGCCACTGACAGATGTTACGATGCATTCCTTTGGAAGCTGCTGCTTTTTTTTCTTCTTACAATCACACCTCAAGTCTAACTTGAAAACCCATATTCAGTCCTAGGCATTCATTCTGATAATTGAATGTTGTGGCTATTTAAAGGGTACATAAGGACCTTTTTATTTTATTTTACATGTTTTCATGTGTTGCTACAAATGTTTACGTAAGGTGTGTATTGTTTTAATTTTTTTTTTTTTTTTTTACATTTTGACCACTTTCTTAAACTTTTAAATTGCATTCCCTGCCTCAAGATGGCTTCACATGTACCTGCATGGACCTCTCAGAACTGCATTTCCCATCATCCTCCTGCTCACTGTTAAATCCATCTCAGTTACATATGTAAGCAGGAGGATGATGGGAAATGTAGTTCTGAGAGGTCCATGCGGGTACATGTGAAGCCATCCTGAGACAGGGAATGCAATTTAAAAGTTTAAGAAAGTGGTCAAAATATTAAAAAAAAATAAAACAATACACACACCTTACGTAAACAGTTGTAGCAACGCATGGGAACATGTAACGCAATCAAATACAAAGGTCCTTATGTACCCTTTAAATCATATTCATAATCATCCTGGGTTAATTCTACTTGTACATTTCTTGTAAAACAGGCTTGTAAACTCAGACATGAAAAATGTTTTCCGCCATGACAACTGTTGCAGCATAACCAACATTTTATTAAGACTGTAATAAAAGCAATAGCTTGTGGTACAACATTTTGAATTAATTATAATTATTCTTAAGGCTACTGTCAGCTTTCAAAATGCCTTGTGCCCTTGCTCATGCACCCATTGTAAGGATAGTACAGTATGTATACTGCATTTAGCGTGCAGTGCCATGTACAAGGATAAGCAGGGTTGCACTGTGTTCCATCAGTTTACATCCAGTTTTAATATCTGATATTGGTCCAAACTAAATGGGTCTTGTATCAATTTGTCCAAGTTAATTTATTTGCCTGTAGTAGGTGGCTCATAACATACAAAAAAGTCTGGTGATTATCTGAAAACTGTCTTTTTTTATTGAAAAATAATGACCTGACAAAATTAATCGGGTCAGAAAATCACATTCAGTCATGCCTGGTGAATTTACACAAATAGTTTTCCCTGCAGATCTGTATAATCTGTGCTCAATGGGCACTTGTACAGCTAATCTCAGCTCCATCTGTGTTGGAAGTGATAATCAATAATCACACACACACACATACACACACAGACAAACACACACCATTACTGGGATAGCTAGAAACCCATGTTACAGTTTTGCTCTAAGGCTTGTAATGTCATATCCCAAATATCCCCCACAAATGTTACTGTTTTCATAATGAAAGCTTTCATAAATTAATTTGTTGGCATTTTGAGAAAAATAAGAACATTTCATAGCTATGAAAACAAATATTAGCAAATAACTGTTTTTGCTGAGCTTTATTTTCAAGGCCTTGTTGGACAAGGTATTTCTTGTCTTAGTGAAAAGCAATACTAGATAACATATAGCTGAGCTGGACGGTTTGGGCAAGGTGTAGCTGGAGGGTGTTTCCACTGACGCTCAGTTGTACCTTAGCTACACCTGTACTGTACAGAAGTATGTCATCAAAAGCTGTGTGCTAAAAAGACGAGCTGTTTTCCACCGCTTTTCTCTTATTGTGTGACGAAACCTAATTAATAAGACTACTGGCAGCTGTATGGAAATAAAAACAGACACAAATGTTTACTCAACCTCGTTCATCTTCGCTTGTTTGTATATATTCAATCAATCCCACAATCCAACAAGCCCTTTTACTGCCACACTACTGCTTCCTCAGTCAGCTATACCTGACAAAAGTACACTGGAACGCAGACAGCCATCTTTAACTACACCTTGCACAGACCGTCCAGCTCAGCTACACCTGGGGAAAGGCAGTGGAAACAAGGCTTAAAGGTCAAGGTCTCTTGAGTCTCTGGTCTACAACTGAATATACATTTTCTTCCATCTGGTTGACTGCTACAATGCCATTCTAACCAATACAAGGCAAATAATAACGTGTTTTCCTCTGGGTTGTTTAAAATCAAAATGCTATAAAGATGAAACATTAATGTTGGTGTCGAGGTGAACATTCAGTTATGATGAATAGTTCTTTGCAGATGACCTTTTAACTCAATTTGCCCACGATCAATAATGGCTTTCCATTTTTAGACTCTCTGTCTAACTTATGTTATGGGTTCTCATAGGGTAAGTAATTTCAGAATACATTATCATAATTCTTTCCTGTCTGCCTGTCATTTTGAGTGCTGCTTATTGCAGTTACTCAGATATCATATTTATTTATATATTCTGTGTTAGGCCTGAATTCAGGAGCAGCACTCCAGCCCCAGTAGTCTGTTTCAGCTAGATCAGCAAAGTGTCTGTATAGGTTAAGAGTCAGCACCATCTCCTGAGCAGGTATTTGGTACAAGTACTGCATATGAACAGCAATAAAGGTCGCTCTTAACCCTAAACAGAAACATTCTCTAGCTACCACATGCACTTCATTCACAATTGACCTTTGAGATGCCAGGAACCAACAAAGTACAAGAAGCTTGATAACATGCAAACTCAAGCTGTGCAGCAAAATTGCTATGTGTATTCGTTATGTATTACATTTAAATATCATATGTAATTCATATTTTTTCAATGGGTAAAACACCCATTACGCAGCATGTTTTGAGCGCTGGGTACAAGGGAAAACTAAATATATGAAAATGTAATTTGAAGCTACTTCAAGCTTTTAACTTGCAGATTTCCCAAGGTCAAATGAGAAAAAGTTTTATTCAAGAAAACAAGGACAATGTAAAGTAAATAAGTGGTGTAAAAGTGATGTGGGACTATTTTAACAGCAAGTGTGCCTTATTTGAGGTCTGATAAATTACAGATTGTTGCAGAGTGGTTAACCTAACACTGTCGTTCCTCAAAACATATTTAATTTTCGGCAAAATAAGAGTAGACTATCCTGGGAGTTGACTGCAGACATTGGAACTCGGTTGTTTTGTTTAAAGAATTTCCATTATTATAAATTGTGAATAAAAAAATCTAATATGAAATACGTGAATTCAAGCATAGGCAATAGCACCTCTTGCAGTGTAAGATTAATTTAAATAATGTATTTGTGTTTAGTCCTTAAAATATATCCCCTTTATTGTTGAACTTCATTTATTGGTAAATCATATTGGAAATACTAATAATAAGTTGATTGCTTTAAAAAAAGAAACATTGGACTAAGTAATTTCATTGTTATTAGTGTTATGTAAATTATGTACCTGGCAAAATCATGTTCATATTATTCGGAGGTAATCCAATTTAAGGTAATCCGTATGGTTTATGTTGTTGACATTTGCTTTCGGATGTAATACGTAGAAATGAAGGGTTTGCTTATATCAGTTCCATCTTGATATCTCTTTGTGGTACAAGTTGTGTTATTGACCAACAAATCATTATCTGTCATGACCATTGATCAACATGAAACATGATTTCAGTCAATAGTCAGTCATGGTTTTTTATGATCTGTTTGTATTTTAAGTCATAAAATACGGTTTCTGAGTATCACAAAGTTGTAACGATTTATCTTTTGGTCATTTAACGATCCGGGTAATCATTATAAAATATGACTCCCTTTATTATGTTGTTTTTGACTTATGCTTGGAACATATGATTAAAGACTTGGATGGTGTAGAAAGCTGTTGGAAAAATGTGTTTTGCCACTATATACAGGTGGGATAAATATATCCAGTTTTCTTGTGTTTAAACCTTTATTTAATCCAGCTACTTCTGTGGTAATGTCTTTGTTTAGATGATGTTTATTATTTAGTTTTAGAGATTCAAATCAAACATTAATAACAGCATATTTGTCCTTTCAGAATCTTAAAGCCCTGTCAAAAGCATCAAAATAAAATCTCCTGGAGATGAAAAAATAAAGGTCACTTTGAATGGGGCTGGTAAGGCAATGACACCCAAAGGCATACTGGCTATATAAATACATTCCAACTGAGATGACAAAGGAGAAAACTAGACAAGATTTGATTCTAATTGCACCAGACACTAGTACTTCTCATGCCAAGCTTTAAGCAAAACATCATTAGTGTGATACAAATAATGTGATAAAATACTAAAATACCTCCCGATTTGTCAGCTTGTAGATCGTTACGTCTTCCCTTGATTGGCCTTACCATTCCTCTAGAAGGTCAACCAATTGAGATCATGGGAACAAGTTATTATTTGTTTATTTAGCAGACGCCTTTATCCAAGGCAACTTACAGAGACTAGGATGTGTGAACTTCGCATGAGCTGCAGAGTCACTTACAATTACGTCTCACCCGAAAGACAGAGCACAAGGAGGTTAAGTAATTTGCTTAAGATCACACAATGAGTCAGTGGCTGAGGTGGGATTTGAACCGGGGACCTCCTTGTTACAAGCCCTTTTCTTTAACCACTGGACCACACAGCCTCCTGCTCCCACCTGGGGTCACATACATGGATTGTCTAAGTCACACTGGCAATAGGATAATACATTAGTCCAAAACTACATTACATATTATTATTATTATTATTATACAAAATGACACAGAGAATACTGACCTAGTCTGAAAGTCAAACTTTCACCTGCCAGCCCACATATTTACCACTGTACAAAACAGCAAGACTTGTTCCTACAAGCAGTTACAGACATGGTGAATTAACTTCTCTTGCACTTCCTACTGACTGCTTTTTCCCCCTTGCATCTCTTACCCTGCTGGCAAGGGCAAACTGTTTTGCAACTACTCTGTTGGCAGGAAATTAAATCAAGTCTGAGGGTCCTTACATGACACACTTTATTCTATGGAAACTATAATTGCATTAAAGTTATCATATTAAACTGAACCTTTTTGAACCTAGCCTTTAGTTTTCTTCATAGATGTCTGCAGTAAACATGTTACCATAAGGCAGACATCAACTCATTTTAATTAAAACCTCAGCAATTGCTCTAATTGCCACTACCTCCACATTCTGAGATTCTGTGGAGATAGCCAGGATGAGACAGTCTGCCCTCATAAGGCAGGCCGGCAATCAGATTCATCATCCTGTCAACTTGCAAGCAGAAACATTTAAGAAAAAAACAGAGTCATCTGCAATTTTAAATCTCCCCAGAACAATCAGTATTAACTCTCTCATTACCTCTGTAGTTTGCATTGCAAAACATGCTTAAAATCTATGAACCAATCCTGCACAGAGGCATCTGTTGTAGGATGCTGATATTTGTCACTTTCAGCAGCCCTACACCCTTTTCAGCACTTCCTTGAATCTTTTAAAAACATGATGCAATCAGTCATGAAACAAAAAGTTCTTCCAAGGTTCCTGTTGAATTTTCCTTCTGAAGCTGCCAGTCACTATTTAATTTGTTCTCAAGATGTTTTTTGTCATTGACTGCATTGTTGTTCAGCCTTCTTCTCATTAAAGGGCGACTTTTTGCAGTTAGGGAATTTCTCAAATCATTTTTAATTCCTTCCCCTGTCTGGATTATGCTAGATAGCCTACCTACCTCATTTACTGGTCTTATTTTCATTCAACCTCAAGAGAATTGGTTTATGTGCAGCGAGAGAGGAAGCTGTTTCCTTTCTTAGAGTAGGTTTTGATCATCTGCGTGCTGTCTTGTCTGCACAGTGTTTTAAGAGATTGTTTACAGGGTCGAGTCAATTGGGGACTAAACAACAAAGTAAAAGAAAAAAAAGGTATTTGTCATAGAGCATTGAAATCTGGAAAATAGACTTGCCACACAGAGTCCTTCACATCGCCACACCTTCCACTATGGCCAATATGGGGTGCTAGAGTAATTTCCATAATTTGTCATTCTAGTCCCCAAGGGACTTTATAACCACCCTGTACTGTACTACTTTAAGAATGGCATAGAACAGACACATATATACTACTTGCTAAAAATCTTAGAGTAATTTGTAAACCACGCAAAACAATCAAACAAATTCATAGATCTAGCCTTGAGAATCAACATGACTCAGTTAAATCAAATCTCTGTGGTGCCAAAAATACAGAATGCACTCCTTCAGCTTCAATGAACAGCAATGCTACATGCTGGAATTTCTTGTTTATTGTGCCTAAAAAAACAAAGGGAGATGTGTGATATTTCTAAAGACATACTTTCAATGTGCAGAATTCCAAACGATTCCTATAATCAGAATTCAAGAGCCTTGCCATTACTCCTACCATTTCATTTATTACTGATGGATATGTGTAACTACAGCATTGGGAAATATTCAATGTAAACCCTAAGCAGTTTTACATTTTTATTATTATTATTATGATGTATAAATATGATGGCGTGTGTTTTGTTTTTAATGTGTTCTGGCAGAGGCAGGGTTGGCAGCTCGTCCTCTGCTGTAATTAGAAAGCCCGTGCAGAATGTGACCGAGGGATAATCAGATAATTCATAGCTGGTTAATCCCTCGGTCACTAATATAAAAAGCCTGCAGCTCTCCCTGTTCCGGGTGGGTGTTCGGAGGAGGAACAAGAACGTGCAAGGTAGAGCAGTCAAACCGAAAGTACAATAAAAACAATAGGAACAGTGAAAGAAATTGGTCAGCCTGACCTGTAGTCAGTTTTGTGTTTGTGACTTGTTTTTGTTTAAACTTTTATTTTCGCTCTGTGAGCAGTGTTTTTGTGTTTAAATATTTATTTTATTTTTGTTGGAAAATAAACATAACGCTGCAGTGCGCTGGCACCCAAATGCCTGCGTGTTTGTGTGTTTATCAGTTCCTGCTTCTGGCCTGATGCCACCACCTCAGCCATCCCTGTCACAAAAGGCAAGATGAAAACTGCAATTTCAGTTCAGACTGTCATCAATGCTAGATGTGTTCCCATACTTGCTCTGGAAATGCAATATCTTACACTCCGTTCTAAAACACATGGTCGATTTAGATTTCCAGAAATCCCGCATAAAAGATTAATTCTCAAACTGAACGCAGTAGGGATTCAAGGAAATGCATGCACATGGATTAGGGAGTGGGTAGAAAACAGAAAGTACTGATTAGAGGAGAAACCTCAAAATGGAGTGAGGTAACCAGTGGTGTACCACAGGGATCAGTATTAGGTCCTCTGCTATTCCTAATCTACATTAATGATTTAGATTCTGGTATAGTAAGCAAACTCGTTAAATTTGCAGACGACACAAAAATAGGAGGAGTGGCAAACACTGATGCAGCAGCAACGGTCATTCAAAATGATCTAGACAGCATTCAGAATTGGGCAGACACATGGCAAATGACATTTAATAGAGAAAAGTGTAACGTATTGCATGCGGGCAATATAAATGTGCATTATAAATATCATATGGGAGATAGTGAAATTGAAGAAGGGAACTATGAAAAAGACCTAGGAGTTTATGTTGACTCAGAAATGTCTTCATCTAGACAATGTGGGGAAGCTATAAAAAAGGCTAACAAGATGCTCGGATATATTGTGAGAAGTGTTGAATTTAAATCAAGGGAAGTAATGTTAAAACTTAACAATGCATTAGTAAGACCTCATCTAGAATATTATGTTCAGTTCTGGTCACCTCGTTACAAAAAGGATATTGCTGCTCTAGAAAGAGTGCAAAGAAGAGCAACCAGAATTATCCCAGGTTTAAAAGGCATGTCGTATGCAGACAGGCTAAAAGAATTGAATCTATTCAGTCTACGCGGCGATCTGATTCAAACATTCAAAATCCTAAAAGGTATAGACAATGTCAACCCGGGGGACTTCTTTGACTTGAAAAAAGAAAAAAGGACCAGGGGTCATAAATGGAGATTAGATAAAGGGGCATTCAGAACAGAAAATAGGAGGCACTTTTTTACACGGAGAATTGTGAGGGTCTGGAACCAACTCCCCAGTAATGTTGTTGAAGCTGACACCCTGGGATCCTTCAAGAAGCTGCTTGATGAGATTCTGGGATCAATAAGCGACTAACAACCAAACGAGCAAGATGGGCCGAATGGCCTCCTCTCGTTTGTAAACTTTCTTATGTTCTTATGTTCTTATGTTCTTTGTGTTCATTTCATTCTCGGTGTCCCGTGCTACAAAGAGATACCCTCTGTTTAAAAGAAAAGCTGTTTCTGCAGTTTAGTGTGGTCATTTGCTTAATGGCTACTCATAATAAATGATGTATTTATTAATGACAGGATACATTCCTTAATTAAAAGTGATTTCTGTGATTTTTTTTTAAACAAATTTAACAGGCAAGTTATGTACATGAACAGAGTTACATAAACACAAGAGCGGCCTTTTCAAAAAAAAAAAAAAAAAACAGTTATACAACAGTAAGCCTTATTCATCTCCAAATTGGCCTGGTTCTTATGTCAAGGTCACTTGACAAATTCCACATTGGGTTGTTATATTTACAAGCCAAAACAACACATAATCCCAGTGATACAGCACAATAAACAATAATAAATTTAACTGGAAATATGAGTATTGTTTAAGGACATTTACACAAATACTGTGTTTAACAGTGTCAGGATTAGGGGGTAGATTAAATCTGAAGCCAAGGTGAATGTGTGTTCTGAGAAGCTAGGAAAATTGTGTAGCTTTACAGTTTGCGGTTTCTCTTAGGCAGCATCAAATCAAACAATATTGTTTATTTTTATTTTAATGTATTCCGTTATATGATAGGCTGCAGTACATTATGTTTGTGTTCTTGACCCCTGGAATGCATGAAAGTATTAAATGCATTTAGGGGAAACAGAACAAGTGAAAAAGCAAAGTTTATGTTGAATGTTTGTTTTCCTATATTATGTTAAGTTTGTGCAAAAAAAGAACACGCACCATTTATTGAATTTTTTTGCTGCACTTCACTCAAACAATGGCTGATAATGAAAATATAGCCTACAGTTGGAATGTTCCAGTACTGAAATAAAATAAATAAATACATGTCCATTTTATACATTTAAATTTTACTCTACATTATGTTACTGCAGATGTACCATCCCCACAGACGTGTGTATTTATGTAATATACCGTACTTGATTATAAACGTAGAAAAGAAAAACCATGTGACTTGATCCCATACTGCACAGTCAGATTCGCATTGCCTTTGGAGAGACAAGACTTACCAATCATGCCAGATTCCTTAATAGAATGGTTCCGGATTGTAGAGGGGACCACACCATTCATTTCAATAGTTTTTACTGTGTATTTGATTACTGTATCTTTAAATAATTAAAACTCAATCAAAAGAGGTTTTGTGTCGTTTACACGTGCACAGTATAGCCTATAGTTGTGTTCAGTGTACTGTGGTATGATATATGACATGTTATGTTACTGTTTCTTAAACGTGAATCTTCAAGTGCACTGCATAAGAGCAACTGTCTTTAAACAAGGACCTACAATTCCTAATGAATGTGTTTTTATACCACGTTAAAATGACACACCTCCGTGGTAGAAAGCCACAAATCTCCATTGTTCAGAGTCTTGAATTTTTGTTCTAACACCAAGAAATGAGGTGCCGTTATTATTATTATTATTATTATTATTATTATTATTATTATTATTATTATTATTATTTTCTAACAACATGTATCCCACCATAACAAAGGCAACACACAGAATGTAGGTTTAATCTACCCCTAGGACTGGATATTGCTACTGACTATAGATTGACTGGATTTAATGGTTGGACAGTTTACAAAATACCAATGCTAGCTTTGCAGTCAATTAGTTTCTAGAGTCTAGTAATGGTTCCGCCCTTCTGTTTCTTTGTTTGTGTAAATGTGAGATTCAGAACGCATCTGTGCACAAGTGGCCTTTAACATTCCAAATAAAACTGACAAATCATCTGCATTGAAGCTGAAGACAGCTTCCATCGACCCGAATAAAGACTCCAGAAGCCATCACAAGTGCATAAATAAAACACAGAAACATCTGAAGGACTGACACTCGCAAATAAAAGCCCTGGGATGGTTAATAAAAAGCAATACTGTGCCGTGGGAACATAGCTGGGTATTGGTTTGGAATGAAAAACATCAAATGAGAAAACTCAGCTGGAATGCATGGTGATTGCATCATGGAGTTTTTCTATCCATGTTCTGTTTAGCTGTATAGTTAATAGAATTTAAATTGAATGCTCCAAAAGAAACATCCGATTTCCTACATTTACAGATAACACAGAGTAGCATTGTCTCTGTGCGAAGTACAGTATTAACCAAACCAAATGTATGTGTGAATGTGATTGTTTGTTGTTTTTTTTTTTTTTGTCAGTTAAAGTTGAAAGTAATGTATTTATTTATTTATTTATTTATCTGTGTTAAATTCTTCCCATTTTCATAACCAGCACACAAACTGCACATTACTAGGTTCTGTTGCATTTTCTGGTGTCTATATTGTTTCTGAGTTCAGTTTCAACCCCACTGACAAAAATATTGCATTAATACAAATGTAAGAAGAAAAAAAAAAACGACCAGGTGGCAACCCTAATGTTGAGTAATGCCCTCACATTCACCCAGCCAGCTCTGAAGTGCTTGTAGCTGTCTGTACTTTTAAATGCCTTCATGGACTCGGCTGTGTAGGGTCATTGAGTTTCAACCAAGTACACATATATGTCACCAAAGTGTAAACTTGGTAGTTTGTCAGCATTTTTCAGCAGTGTAAAGAACACCTGAGCCTGAGGCACTGAATAAGGATCACATGCGGCTCTTTTATTTGTATACCTGTCGAATTCCAGTTTTGTGAGGTGTCTGGTATGTTCGGTTCGTATAATTGTACATCGTACTTGTACTGAAATTATCTTGTTTATTTGGATTATTTTCTTTAAATTTGTACTCGTACTGAACTTGTATGGTAGTTTTGACAACTTCACGGCACTTTTAGACCGTCAAAATGGCAGACTTGACTCCCTCGGTCACATGACTGCAAAGCCTCTATACAGGTCCTAGGTATACACTCGTTCAACAACGAAAATCCGCCTCTTTTTGATGACATCATCAGCATTATTAATGTTCCCTGGTTGCCGTCGGTAGCTGTTCCAAAAAGAAAAAACGGAATCCACCGACAGCCTACCGAAACCCGAGTCTGCAGCTGCCAGTCATGGGCAGTTTGCAAAACCTGATTCCGAAGCTAAAAATTCAGGACATGTCATAATTTAGAAAAAAAATGTATTTTTTAAATAAATACTTCGTATTTTCGTTTTAAGATTTCCATTCTTAACTGCAGGACCAAAAAAAACCAAACAAAATACATAAATAAATAAACAAAAAAGTCTAATAGAGGGCAGCAGTGTGGAGTAGTGGTTAGGGCTCTGGACTCTTGACCGGAGGGTTGTGGGTTTAATCCCCAGTGGGGGACACTACTGTTGTACCCTTGAGCAAGGTACTTTACCTAGATTGCTCCAGTAAAAACCCAACTGTATAAATGGGTAATTGTATGTAAAATAATGTGATATCTGTATAATGTGAAATAATGTATAATGTGATATCTTGTAACAATTGTAAGTCGCCCTGGATAAGGGCGTCTGCTAATAAATAAATAATAATAATAATAATAATAATAATAATAATAATAATAATAATAATAATAATAATAATAATATATATTAGACTTTTTAATCAGTTAAGTTTAGGTGAACCAGATATTTATTCTTTAAATGTTATCCATAAAGAAATACATATTTAGCTTACTTCCTGAAATCTCTGATCTTTTAGACCAAAAGATGTGTTCCTGTTGATTAAATGCCTACTGATTGTAATCAATGAATACATTTGTTACTTTGAAAATAAAATTTAATTTGTGCCAACATAAGAACATAAGAAAGTTTACAAACAAGAGGAGGCCATTCAGCCCATCTTGCTCGTTTGGTTGTTAGTCGCTTATTGATCCCAGAATCTCATCAAGCAGCTTCTTGAAGGATCCCAGGCTGTCAGCTTCAACAACATTACTGGGGAGTTGGTTCCAGACCCTCACAATTGTGTAAAAAAGTGCCTCCTATTTTCTGTTCTGAATGCCCCTTTATCTAATCTCCATTTATGACCCCTGGTCCTTTTTTCTTTTTTCAAGTCAAAGAAGTCCCCCGGGTTGACATTGTCTATACCTTTTAGGATTTTGAATGTTTGAATCAGATCGCCGCATAGTCTTCTTTGTTCAAGACTGAATAGATTCAATTCTTTTAGCCTGTCTGCATACGACATGCCTTTTAAACCCGGGATAATTCTGGTTGCTCTTCTTTGCACTCTTTCTAGAGCAGCAATATCCTTTTTGTAACTAGGTGACCAGAACTGAACACAGTATTCTAGGTGAGGTCTTACTAATGCATTGTAGAGTTTTAACATTACTTCCCTTGATTTAAATTCAACACTTCATACAATATATCCGAGCATCTTGTTAGCCTTTTTTATAACTTCCCCACATTGTCTAGATGAAGACATTTCTGAGTCAATATAAACGCCTAGGCCTTTTCATAGATTCCTTCTTCAATTTCAGTATCGCCCATATGATATTTAAAATGCACATTTTTATTGCCTGTGTGCAGTACCTTACACTTTTCTCTATTAAATGTCATTTGCCATGTGTCTGCCCAGTTCTGAATGCTGTCTAGATCATTTTGAATGACCTTTGCTGCTGCAATAGTGTTTGCCACTCCTCCTATTTTTGTGTTGTCTACAAATTTAACAAGTTTGCTTACTATACCAGAATCTAAATCATTAAAGTAGATTAGGAATAGCAGAGGACCTAATACTGATCCCTGTGGTACACCATAGGTACCTCGCTCCATTTTGAGGTTTCTCCTCTAATCAGTACTTTCTGTTTTCTACCTGTTAACCACTCCCTAATCCATGTGCATGCATTTCCTTGAATCCCTACTGCTTTCAGTTTGAAAGTTTGAATTAATCTTTTATGCGGGACTTTGTCAAAAGCTTTCTGGAAATCTAAATAAACCATGTGTATGCTTTGCAATTATCCATTGTCGATTTGCATCCTCAAAAATATCAAGCAGGTTAGTTAGACACGATCTCCCTTTCCTAAAACCATGCTGACTGTCTCCCAGGATACTGTTACCATATTGGTAATTTTCCATTTTGGATCGTATTATTGTTTCTATAAGTTTACATATAATAGAAGTCAGGCTTATTGGTCTGTAGTTACCTGGTTCGGTTTTGTCTCTTTTTTTGTGGATAGGTATTACTTTTGCAATTCTACAGTCTGTCTGTACAACCCCTGTGTCAAGAGGCTGTTGCATGATCTTGGTTAGAGTACTATTGGGAGGATCTCATCCGGCCCAGGAGATTTGTTTAACAATAAATACAATACACATAAATAAAAAAATTAAAAAAACAAACGATGAATAAACAAAACAAAACAGTATGAAATTAGAAATAGTTTTTTATGCTGTTGTTAACAAAAAGTGCAATTCATGTTTCTCAGTAGCAAACATGTTTTGCTTCATTGATGCACATCTACGTATTTCATATTTGTGTATGAGTAACATGGCTTTGAGTGGCAGATTGAATTCAAGCAAACCGTATGCTGAGGCAGTGTTAAAAAAGCCATAAACTATTTTGTATGTATTTGTCTCCAAGAATATGAGAAAAAACTGTAATATTTGTATATAATTATTCAGTGCCAATGCTATCGCTGTTACCTTAGGCAAAGATTCTGGTAGATGGTACATTAAATATTATTATTATTTATTTCTTAGCAGACACCCTTATCCAGGGCGACTTACAATTGTTACAAGATATCACATTATACAGATATCACATTATTTATTTATATTTTTTATGCAATTACCCATTTATACAGTTGGGTTTTTACTGGAGCAATCTAGGTAAAGTACCTTGCTCAAGGGTACAGCAGCAGTGTCTCCTACTAGGGATTGAACCCACGACCCTCCAGTCAAGAGTCCAGAGCCCTAACCACTACTCCACACTAAATAAACTTCAATAAATATCTTATATACTAAATTTACAAAAACAAAACTGTTTCTTAACACATCTTATAAGAGACGCATGTTATGACAATAATTTTCACAATTAAACAGATGGATTAGGTAATGTAATGTATTTTATAAGGTATTTAGTGCATTCAGATATGTGCATTGACATCACTGGCTTGTAAAATTAAGTTGGACCTTTAGTTTTGTTGTACACGGAAAGCAAGTGCCAGAACGGATCCCTTTCTTCATTGCAAGTCTCAACCCAAAATTCCAAGGCCAGCTAATTATGTCTAAACCAACAGTTAAGTATTATAACTGCTAATACTTCTTTCTTATTTTATTGTAGGTATATCGACATTCATATACTGCATCCTATGTTATTTATAACATACATACAAGGTAAGTTGCCATCTCATGTAAACCTAGAATAAGACACAGTAAAAAAAAAATGTAGCATGTGATTTTGCACGTATATTTATCTAACAGAACTGCAGTCTGTAATAGATTATTTGTAATGACATTTTAGGGAAGTTTGGGAGCTTAACCCCCCAGAAGTGGTTGATTCGGTGTTGCAACACGCAGCATGGGGAGTACAGGGACAGCAGATGGTAAGGTTCATTTTTGCATCTTGTTGTATTGAACAAGTTTATTAAAACTCACAACAAAGGAAACATAACTAATTAAATACAAAGCAATACAATACATTAACCTTGAGTGATCCCATTAAGGACCAGTACATTAGCAGCTTAGCTGCACAATAATAATCATGACAAAGCAAAATTAGGTCAAAACCAGTAAAACAAACTACAGCTATGGCCAAAGGTTTTGCATCACCCTATAGAATTAACACATTTTGCTTCATAAAGTTGAATGAAACCTGCTGAATAATGTTATGCTAACATATTGAATTACATCCCGCTTTTTAGTTTTCCATACACAACGAAAAACTGACAAGAAATGAAAAATGTGACATTTCAAAATCTAACACAAAGTCCTGTACTACTATTATGGCTTCCTGTAGACTTTTGCGATATCATTTTGTAGTTTCTTTGATTACATGATGTTAAATAAAGGATTATTTAGCTTAGCTTGGTCACTGGCTATCTCAGCTTTTCTCACTTGGTGAAGTAGTACAGTTTTGATTGATTGCAGAACTATTTTGAAAGATATGCCCATGCTTGCATCCTGTGACATGTAGAACTTTGCTGACACGAAAACTTGGCCAGCAGGCATAACAAAAAACACTCATTATAATCCTCTCTTCAGTTTTGCAACTGACATATCAGCATTTTGTGATTGATGTTTGATGAATGCAGCAGGGTATGTAAGATGCTAGTTAGACAGACAGCTTATTTGTCAGTTTTCTAGACTGAATCAACAATTTCAAGCCACAGGCATGGTTAGGTTCCAAGCAAACATGCCACGATGCTCCCGGAGAGGTAGGATAAGGCTGGTGCAGTATCAGTCACACACCTAAATAAACAGCTCTCACTCAGCTGCAAGAACAGCATGGAGCCCATGAGGGCATCCTATAGACTAACACACCCGACTATAATTAAATAGGACTTCAACTCACTGTTCACAGTTGGCAGCTGAGTTTCAAAGGGGGCACAATTACGCACTTCTTATGAGCCTTTTTTATACTTTAGTACAATTACAATACATTGCAAGATGTGTTGTACTGA
The DNA here is from genome assembly GCF_902713425.1 of Acipenser ruthenus. Lineage (NCBI taxonomy): Eukaryota > Metazoa > Chordata > Actinopteri > Acipenseriformes > Acipenseridae > Acipenser > Acipenser ruthenus. Next base: position 38,719,646 of record NC_081199.1, on the reverse strand, counting down.
TATTTATCAGCATGGCATTTTGACCCCTCTGTGCCCGGGTCATCGTAATTCAATGTTTCTTTTAGGGACTTCATTTATTTTGTGTAAGATGGCACTGTCACTGAAGTATGTATATCTGTTGTAGCAACAACTGCTTGCTTGTGAGAAATCATTGAACATCCCCAAGCACACAACATTTTAGGTAACATCTATTGTTTATATGTATGATTTACCCTATTTTGTCATTATTTTATATTAGAAAATGGCTTGGTCTTTGTTTAACAATACACAAGATATAACATTTGAGAAAACTCTTGTGTGCCTTAGGCACGCTGACTGTCATTTCTTTAACCATAAATCATGCCACGTCAATTAGTAAACCATTAGTATAATGATGGAATTGAGCATGACAGATGTGAAGATTGTTTGGAAAGCATTGCGCTGTAACAATACAGCCTGTATAAATTACAGAAATGATGTGCATGTATAGCACTTGGATAGAATTCAAGGTGACAGAATTCGCTTTGAGTTAATTGCAATGCTTAACAGTGCACCACTGCTTTGAACAATAACAACAATATTCAGCAAAGCATAAAAGCAACAGCATGTTTAAATCTTAAAGTCACTCGTTCCTGATTAATTATACTAGTCTGTTCTTTAAAAGTAAACCAAAAAGCATATATTGCCAGCTAAGTGCATGAGCTAAGATTATCTTGCTTTTTTCTCATTTATAATCTGCATCTAGTAACAGTTATAAAGTTAAAATAACCACTCCCATAACCAGTTTTGTCCTCAATGGACCTACTAACAATTTGTCAAATGAAAACATGTTGCATGTTCAAGGGTTGTGGGAATATTCTTTTAAGTTGAATATCTCTTAATCCATTTGAGATGCCGACTTCATATTTTCAATGGAGTTGCCACCGTCACTCTGTAAAAGCCTCATCTGAGATCATTTGAGCTGCCGGCTTCATGTTTGCAGGTTATAGAATGTGTTGGTGACATTGATATGACTTCTATATTGAAGAATGGTAAAGATGGTGGTGAATTAGTATTTGTCGATTTCCCCAAAGCAGATGTATCATAAAGTCAGAATGGTAAAGATGGTGGTGAATTAGTATTTGTCGGTTCTCCAAAGCAGATGTATCATAAAGTCGAAACAGTTACAGTTGGCTTTAGCTCCCAGACCTCTTTTTAAAGTTATTACTAAATGTTAATTTATAACCCTGCAGAACTGAAAACTTAATAACCATCCCGTAAGACCTAAAATGAGTGCTTTCAGGAAGTAATTAAAAATGTTACATAATCCACACGTATCACCTTCAATTTCCTTGAGTTGCTATTTTTAATAATGAATGTATTACTTAAACATACTAGCACTAACACCGCCTCTGCCTGACCACATTTAAACCAATAATAAACCAAACATACTCATTTTAAATAAACACACTACATTGAAATCATACCGAAACAGCAAACAAACCATTCTTTAAATATACCCACAAATTCACCCGTTCTAAAAATAAACAAATACATTTCAAATCATAATACAATAAATGCAACACGTCTAATTTACATGCAGGGCTCAGCCCTGCCCCCTCTCATTATTGTGCAGAGCTCTGTTCTTCCCTGCCACACAGTGTTTGATCTCTGGCACTTTATAAGGATAGTAGCACCATAATTAAAACCTATTTTGGTCAGAGAATTAACTGTTTCAACCTGACAGACATATAAAGAGGTGCAGGAAAAATAACTCTGAAAACACCAGATGGCTAGTTCAGTCTAGGAGAAATAATGCCACTCAACACAGTAAACCAGTATATATCTGTTTTATATTTAATTTAGTTATAGTAGGATTGTCTTTTTGCAAAGTTACTTAGTGCTTTAGAAGAAATTGGCACAACTTTGGTTATATAATGCCATTAATTGAAATGGTAAAATTACTTACAAATTGAAAAGAGATTAACACGATTAAATTGCAATTCACGGGGCGGGAATCAGGGCTGCGAGAGGAAGGGAGTGTTTTGCAACTTGGGATTTGAGCTCGGCCTCTAGAGCAGGGGAAAGAGAGAGAGAAGGAGGAGCCAGACTCCAACTGGGAGAGCCTTCCCTATGGAGTAGAGGCTGGTCCTAATGGCTTCCGGGCCTCTGAACAGACAGAGTGTTGACCACCAGAGGACAGAACGGCTCATACGAAGCTTTGACGTAAAGAAGAAATAATCTGAAAGAACACAAAGAATTGTTAGTTATGGGACTCGAGCACTAAGATTAAGAGGGCCACGTCCCAGGAGGGTAAAGGAGGAAGTAAGACAGAGCCTTCTTTCATGAGGCAAGATATAAACCGCATGAGCTGCAAAAGAGTGTGCTCAGTGGTCCCCTCTGACCACATGAAGAAGCTGCAGAGTTACTGGAACTCCAGGTCGGGAAGTGAGACTCACAATCCCCCCAGAGGGGACCGACACAGAGGCATGCGGCATATGAAACAGTGAGGAGGAGGGAAAAAGAAAAACACAAGAGAAAGAGCTGAGCTGTGACTGTGATTAAATAGGGAGTCAGCAATGACAGACAGGTTCATGCCCCCCGAATATTCACAAGTTAACAAATACTAAGTTATAAAACAAAATAGACTACAGTAGAACAGCAAACATGTTCCATCTTTTATCATGTCTTCTCTTGGAATCATTCCAATGTGTTTAAATGCATTTGGCACGTTGCCATGTAGAATCTGCAAGTATAATTTTAACAGCACAAACAAGGCAATCATTTAATATACCATCATAAAAAGAGAGGATCAGTGATTCTAACTACTGCTCATAATTATTATATATTTGTTATAAATAGAATACACTAAGCTGTAGTAATTCGTGTTGAATTTGTACACACAATTCTAGAGAAATAGCAGTAGCTGTTCTGATTATCCTTGTTTATACAGTCTATGAAGGCCAGGAAACAGAAGGCGGCAACATTCAGCCATCTTTTTCTATCAACTCTTACTTGTTGGGGACATTTTCTTGCAATTTTACCTGTTTTAGGAGGTTTAACAACAATAGCAAATCAATTTTAAATTGAGTGTCTTGTTGAAAACGTTGGAGTTCAACACGTTTCAGCTTAGCAACCAGAGCCATCCCTTACGGCTTGGGGGTCCAGAACTGTCTGAGAAGCCAAAATAATAAATAATTACCTTTTTTTGTGCTTGTCATTAACTAGATGTACATATTTGAAAATAACATCTACTACCAATCTGAAGTAAAGAGCAGTTCGTTGAGACTCACATCATCTGGAAAAGAAGGAGTCATTTTTAATGGAATTGCAGACTGGTTATATGAAGGTGAGATTTATTATTATTACATTTTTTTCATTTTGTACCGATTCATTCGGTATGGCAGGTTGTATGCATAACGCCACATGCTTTTCTCAATCCATGAGTCTAGTCTTGATTTGATGCACATGTATGCAAATCTATTTTTAGTTAATAATCTGTGGTATAATGTACTGTGTGTATAATGTAACCCTTCTGAAAACATGCAATATTAGTTGGAATCCTATCAAACTGACTCATCAGCAAGACCATACACATCAAAAGTATTGAAATTAAAATAAACCCATTATGCATCTCAAATAATTTTGAAACCATTATTTACTTTTTCTCCTACACACACACCCACATTCACAATGTACAATGACCAGAAGAATGTCAGGTGATGGTGTCATGTATTGCACTGAAGTCAAAATGCTCCTCGAGCAAATTGTATTTCTTAATTAAAATGCAAGAATCAGTCTCTGTACCTTGGAGTATCAAATGGAAGTTATTATTATTGGTTTTGTAACACAGACTGTGGTCTACAAGCTTAATTTGAATGCCTGGTTAAAGAGCCATGATTGTTCTGGATTATCTGCGATTGTAATTATGGCAGGTATAGAAATGGTTGTTTTGTTTTGTTTTGTCCTCTAAAAGTTTAGTTTATAATTGGTTTCTAATTTTACAATCCGAGTTTAAATAGAGCACTGGTATCTTTACTTGGGACAAGTTACAAACCTGGGTCTGAAGGATAAATTTACCTTAACACTCAATCATAAGAATTATGATGAAGTTGCCATATAATACTATGGGGCATTAAAGGGAGATAACAATCTTCTGAATAGTTCAATTCAGAGACATTGTTTAGGATTCTATACTAGCAAGGGAGACTGTTGTCTGCAATAGCTATTTTTGAGGACTCTCAAAAATAGCCAGGATGAAATAAAATCAGTTATGTGATGATTCTGCTGAGATAGTGATTTTAAAGGAATTGGTCATTCCTTGGCAGACTGTGCAGTGATGTGAATGAGACCCTTTGTTATGTTTGTTTATCCAGAACTGCAATCACAGAATAAAAGTAGTACAGTAGGAACCCAAATGAAAGTGAAAAGCAGAAACATTCTGTTATAAAATGTATACTTATACTTATAAATCCTTGCCAATATATACATGTTTAATCATAAGTGTACAGTAGAAAAACGGGAAAGCAAAAAGTCGGCCTTGAAACTTCACCACAAAGGAATAAAGCAAGCATGACTACCTTCATGTGTGGACGCACATGCTTTCATGGGAACTGTGAAACCAAAATGCAAAATTAGTCTCAGGATGTGTCACCCGCATTATTTAATTTATCTCAAACTATGATTAAATATTAATGCATACAAATTGGTGACTTTAGAGCAGTGGAGTTAATTAAATTTTGTATATTATAAGTCAACCATGTACAGAATTGAATTATTATGCAAAGAGCGTAAAGTTGAAGAGAATACTAATCCAATTGTTCCTTTATTTTATGTATTTATTTATTTATGTATTTATTTTACATATTGGCAGTACAATTTAAATTAACAAGCAAACTTCGAACTATTTAATGTATATTATCTATTATACTGACAAAAAGGTCATTCATTATTTATCTCCCTTTTGTACTGTGACCCCAATACTATTTTAATCTCATTATAATCTCATTTAAATTATAGTGTTACTGTAGAATGGCACAATTACGAAAACATGTTTTTTTTTTTTTTATTGCCCCAGATTTCTGTCTGTAAAAGGACTGTACAAAATGTTCACAATAATCATGGTTATTTTAAATCTGTTATGTCCTATAATGGATTATTGTGCCAACCCATAGTGTAAATTTAAAGCTTAAAAACGTTAAATTAGAGGTGCTGAGAAGATGGATGAAAAAAAGTGTCACAAAATCAGCCCTGTGTAAAGCAAAATAGGTAAAAACTCAGCAAACTGAACTAGTGTACCTTCATGTCATCCAAACAGTAGATAATAAAATCTTCAGATGCATTGTATACACAGTAGAGGAATATGAAAAGGTTTGAAAAGAAGCAAACCATATTAGATACCGCCTATTTGATTTGATTTCTCATAGCAGTTTCCATCCCATTCACCGACAAGAGACATGGTGAAATGGTAGTGTATCACACAACACTGCCCCTACAGTAAGCAGATGCTTATCTTTGGAAAGTAATTCTCTGAATTCAGTTGTTTAAACATGTTTTTTTTTTCCATTGTACTTGTTATATAAAAAGTATACTCATGAACGTTCATAGAGTGCCTTGATAATTTCACTCATGAGGAGAGCCTTAAACATCCCACTCGACCCCTTTGGGGGCTCTTGGTGGAATAACCACAGTGCTTTATTAACATTAAGAGTGTGTCCTCGATTTACAGGTACGTTCTACTCATTTATTTTTCTAGCTTCAACCTATTTCATGTCTTTGCATCACATAGAGTAATACAGAGTAATAGAATGCATTCCCCCTCTCCCACCCCCGCTCTCAAAATATGAACCCTCTGTACACATAATGAATTGATTGCTGTTAAAATAAACTGTTTACAGAAGAAATACTGCAGTCCCATGTTACACACTGGTGGTCCCCAGATGGAGAAAGGCTGGCGTACCTCATGATTAATGACTCCTTGGTATCAAACATGGCGCTTCCTCGTTTCACTGGCAGTCTTTATCCCAAAGGAAAGCTCTATCCTTATCCTAAGGTAAGGATTTTTTTTTCTTTTTTTTTTTTTATTAAAACCATCATCATGAACTTTTTTTTTTTCCCTGCTGCAAATTAAATGCTGGCTTTAGTAGGTTAAGTGCAGCTTTGGACACTCAATTTGCTCTTCTGAATTGACACTTGTTTAACACAACTGCAGATTCATAGATTCTGTTTGGAGGTTAAATAAAGGTCACACTAGAATTCACCTGTTTGATAAAATGCATTAGAACAGTATAGTATACTGGAAATGGTTATACTGTACTATATTTAGAGGCTATTGATTTTGTATTTTAATAAGGTTCTTTTTAGAAACTGTATATATACTGGTGGGTTGCCAAGACTATATACAGTACAGACCTTACTATTGTTACAACTTTGTATTATCTTTTTCCAGCTCTTCTGTAAATAAATATATATATATATATATATATATATATATATATATATATATATATATATATATATATATATATAGCACAAAACTGCAGTTCTCTGCTTACTCATGGCTTGCATTGCTTAGTTTGGTTTTCTCTTGCGTTTCATTTTTCATAATATCAATTTTATACTTTGAAGTTTAAACCTTTTCTGCTTGCGACGGCTTATTTGGCTAAAACCTTGTGGGGCATCATCAGTGTGAAGTGTGTTGCGTGAAACAAAGCTCCTCCAGCCACAGAATGCTGAATATATTGAAAAAAAGAACCTAACAGGGAAAACACTGTTAGCCTTCACCCCTACTTTCTTTACTATGGGACAATACTTTTCATACTTTAATGAAACAAAGGGCATTGAGAAGTGGAATGCTAGAAACTCAACTAAAACAATAATGGGGAAAGAGAGAAAGGGTTAACTGAGACTTATTAAAGGTAGACAAAAAAAGGTTTTTAGATTTGTAGTTAGGCCAAACAAACCATTAACTTTAAATTCACAGAACAAGCAGCGTAGGGATTAGTTTCAAAAGCAGTTTTCTTTAAATTGAAAAACAAACTGAACAGTGGCATTATAAAGATTACTTTTCTCTTAAGAAACTGGATTGACTCTAACACCACCTTTCACTAAGAAATTACTAATAATAGGAACAGCTTTTTTAAGTGGCTGAATATAAGAAAGGTCAGCACTACACGTATAAGTGACTTTGCTGTTTTGATATATAAACCACTGTTGCATAAGAAAGTGATATGTTTACTGACCATAAAATACAGGAATTTCGACACCACTTTTCATTTCTGCTATTATTATGGACAGGTGTAAAGGAACGAAAGCAGCTAACGATACCCTGTATGTGAACTAACATGATTTCCATTACACGAGAGTAGATGTTAAAACTTCATGCTGATTTGAACCCGGCTCTCACCAAGATAAGCACCAACTAAGACGTAGCTTTACAGTAAACTAATGTGATCCATCTGTGTCTCTAGCCATTTGCATTTCCTTCCATATGATGATGTAGATATCCTTCTGCCTGGTGTTGATGGATGAAGTGTAATGCTGGCTCCAGGGATCAGCTTATTGCCTCCCTGGCGCATCAGCATTACATTGAAACTAGATTAAACCAGCAGGCTCAGGTGTACATGTCAGTGTTTAAAAAGAAGAGGAATGAATAGCTTTAATTATACTCAGGAGAGAAGACACCGAGGTACGCTTCTGGAAGGTTCAACACTGAAAGGAGATTGCTAAAGACTTTTAAACTCTGAAACATTATCAGTCAGACCTCTGTTCACTGTAAGGCATGCACTTGATAGTGCACAATATTGACAAGCACTCTCATTCTTCAAAAAGAAAAAGAAATGTCACATTGTTTTTTAAAACTATGTTTCCAGTTACTATTTTTTGTATGTGTTGTAAACAGGCAGGACAGATGAACCCTACTGTAAAACTCTTTGTTACAAATCTGTATGGACAAACGCACACCCAGGAACTGACACCACCAACCAGTTTTAAAGCCAGGTATGTTGTCAGTCATATTTCTTAAGCAAGTGTTTCAAACTAAAGACCGAACAAACCTTGTTACCTCGTCGTCAGGGGCAGTAGTCTTTTCTTTTATATATCTGCCTTGCTATATTGGTTTGTATTGTTTATTTTTTTTCACAACTGTTATAGCAGATATTAAATATCTATTTATTTTTTTATTTTTTGTATGCTAAAAAATGTATATGACACTTTATTATTACTATTAGGCAGACTAGTGAATGTTCTGACTCGCTTAGCTTAATGTATCACAATCCCATACTCATCTACATAGCTCCTCATTTTTTTTTCTAGATGACAACATGACAAAGATATCATGCTTAAGGTGAACTTGTCACTCTGAATGTGGGTTTAGCGTGCAGTTTACTCTATACGAGTATATCAAAATTTCGTACAACAAAATGTCAGTAGCTTTTTACCCTGGTATGACAAAAAAGTTTGTATACCATAAATTATGAAATTTAGTCCGTCATCAGTTTAAAATGTGCCACTTACCTGTTTAAAGGTTGTAGTCTTAAAAAGGTTGCACTTACAGTAAATATGTTTTATTCCGTGTACAAACAGGGATCATTATGTGTCCATGGTAAAGTGGATCAGCAACACGAAGACTGCAGTGAGGTGGTTAAATCGACCTCAGAATGTCTCCATTCTTACTGTGTGTGACACGACTACTGGAGCTTGTAGCAAGGTGGGTGAACATTGTTTGATATCTATTGTTGTATGCTTTGAAAAGGTTGGGGATTGTGAGCAATCAAGCAAGGCTTAGCCGGTAAACCAAGCTTCAACGAACCGTTGAGGCTCAGTAACATACTTTAAGATGGATTCACAAACACAGAATAAGGTTTTTGAGAGTATTATACCATGACAGTACATCGAAGAAGGGTCCAGCTGAAAAGTTTCTCTCCCTGACTGAGTTTTACCATAGAATTCTGATTGTTTTTTTGAAGTTGTGGATGTTAATAAGGCTTTAAAACTGTCATAACCAGACTTTGTGTCGATCACTAATACATAAGATTAAAATCCAACACTTAATCCCAAGGAAAGCTGTACTTGCAGACAGCAGTAGTTACCTTACTTTAATTAATAGTGAATACAGCCTACAGTATATGCAATCATGCATGTACATAATTCTGCCATCAAAGTGAGTTTCTGCACTAATTGCAGCCAGCAAGCATCATTTAGTACAGATACAGATGGCGTGATTTCCTGCCGGACTGTCATAGGATTTTTAGTAACTCATAGCATATAGAATATTGATTGAAATTGAATAAATAAATAAAAACAATATCAGCCTCACTCACATCCTTTTAATAGTATCACTGTTGTGTAGATCATGTATGTAAAAACCTTTTCTAAGTTATCTTTTTTTTCCAGAAACATGAAGTGATGTCTGAAATCTGGCTTTCTAAGCAGGTAAACTAAAAGCTCTGCTGGATTAAATGTTGTTGTGTATATACAGTATACTATTTTATCTCCTAATATACTGTAACTAAAAAATACTACTGCCATCCTTTAACTCTGTGTTAGTCCTCGTGGAGTTTTCCCTTAAGGGTCATTTATTAACCCTCTATTAATATCACAAAATACAAAATACAATGTAGTGGAAAGATGTGTACCATAGAGCTGGGTTAGGAGTTTGTGAGTGGCAGTATTTCGATCTGTTTAGTTCAATATAATAGATAATTAAAACTAGATCATGTTGTGATTTACAAAGACACATATATATATATATATATATATATATATATATATATATATATATATATATATATATATAAACAATAAATACGGAAAACTCAAATAGATTTATAATTACAACAAAAAGGGGGCCATAATAACACATAACGATTGGGCATTCACTTAGCTCGTCTGCAAAATTAAAATGGTTTCAAATGCTTTTCAGACTGAAGAACCAGTGTTCTCCAAGGATAGCAACAAATTCTTTCTGAGTGTGCCAGTAAAACAGGGTGGGAGAGGAGAATTCCATCACATTGCTATGTTTACTACTCAGGTAAGAAATGGTTAATCTGCTTATATGTAGCTTTACCTAACTGTACTAAATAAATGAGTATATATTATAGTACTGAAAAATAAAAAATGTAGTGATTAAGCAAGGCAATGTTTCAATGTATTTTATGTATACACCCCTGTAATATTTTGCAATAAAGACACAGGTACTAATTTACAGTAATTAATAATGGCATAAAAGTACTGTACTGTTTAGAAACTTTTCGGAACTGACATATATATTTATATGACAGGATACCTTGTAAATAAAAGAGTTCTGGTGCATTCCAAGTGGCAAATACATGTCCATTTGATTTTCAGGAGTTTATATTTCTTGAAAGCACTCAAACTTGGAAGAGGTCTGAATATCAATTGCATAGAAATAACCCCACTGTGAAAAGTAAAATTGAAGTTGCTTTACTTGAACGCTGCATTCATATAATCATAAAGGCTCTACAGTATGTTAATAGGATTCCTGTGTGTCTGAGATTACCATGAGCACTGGCTATATTGGGCTTCAGAGACACAGAGGCAATAACAATTAGGAGGCCTTGGAACAAACAAATCTCTGGGCCAAGATGGAGTTTATCCTAGACTATTGATAAGAACCAGGAGGAAAAACAAGGTTTTAGTCTACACCTCGACTAATGCCGTGCTGCAATCTAAGGGTACAGTTTTTTACTCTCATTTAAGTTGCAATTGATTTCTGTTCAACCAAATTAGTGTCCTGTAAACTGAAGCAAGATTGTCAGACGTGGGTTTGATTTTATTTATTATTTATTTCTTAGCAGACACTCTTCCCAGGGACTTACAGTTGTATACAAAAAATACATATCAAGAATTACAGTACAATTAAGAGCAAGATACAAAATACAATGACTTCAGTCCTAATAAGTGCAAATACAAAACACAGTACGATTTGATATCGGGGCAGTTCAAGAGCAGATAACTGTGTTGATAGTTACATCAGGGTTAGATACGAGTGCAAGTGAAATACAAAATACTACAGTTTGAGTTGAGTGCAGGATTAAATATAGTAAAATAGGGAACAGATAAATGCAAGTTAAAGTGCATTAAAGGCAGAGTGCTATATTGACCAGAAGGGGAGAGTTGAGTTTTACAGGTGTTGTCTGAAGAGGTGTGTCTTGAGGAGGCGCCGGAAAGTGGTCAGGGACTGGGCAGTCCTGACATCCGTAGGAAGGTCGTTCCACCACTTCGGGGCGAGGGTGGAGAAGGAGCGGGCTCTGGAGGCAGGGGAGCCTAGAGGAGGTCTGGCCAGTCTTCTAGTGCAGGTGGAGCGGAGAGGTAGGGTGGGGGTGTAGGGATTGATGAGGGTCTGGAGGTAGCTGGGTGCAGTCTGGTCAAGGCATCGGTAGGCGAGTACAAGAGTCTTGAACGGGATGCGAGTGGTAATCAGGAGCCAATGGAGTGAGCAGAGCAGTGGAGTAGCGTGGGAGAAGCGAGGCAGAGAGAACACCAGGCGAGCAGCGGAGTTCTGGATGAGGTGGAGCAGATGAGTGGCGGACGCAGGAAAGCCAACCAGGCGGGAATAGAGTAGTCTAGGCGGGAGAGTACCAGGGCCTGGACAAGGAGTTGTGTGGAGTAGTTGGTGAGGAAGGGTCCGATTCTTCGTATGTTGCTCAGGAAGAATCGGCAGGTGCGTGCTAGAGAGGAGATGTGCTGGGAGTAAGAGAGGCAGGGGTCCAGGGTTACTCCGAGGTTCTTTGCTGAGGAGGAGCGAGAGAGCGTGGTAGATTCCAGAGGAATGGAGATAGAGAGATCAGAGGAGGGGGAAGATGCGGAGGGGAAGAAAAGGAGGTCAATTCTAAGTTTGATAATAACATGTTACCCTGTCAGGTTATTCCATCATGTAAGCCCTCTAGCAATGAAGCAAGGAGATACATACAATGGGACAAGGTTAGGGTTAGGGAACAAGGAGATGCTATAAAGATTTGAACAGATATAGTACAGATGATTTATACAGTATTGTTGAAAATAACAACCCTATTACCTTTGATTTGACATACCTACTGGTAAGTTTTATATAGGAGTTAGACATTAACTGACCTTAAAATGGCATTGGCTGTCAAAGGGTTATATACATTTGCAAGCTGGATTTGTTCTTTAGAAACGACCCAGGTAAATGTTTTTTTTTTTTTTTTAAAGACATATTTTGTACACAATGAAGCCCTGAGCTCCTGATTCGATTCAAACAAGGGTAACAAGGGTCTCTCAAGGTCCTTGTTTACTGTATTTCTAATGAGGAGTTTATATCAGGCAGAACATGTGTCTTTGAAAGATTAGTCCACATGCCTACTGTGTATTGATTGTTATAATCAGCAGACTGTGCTCTCTGCATTATGTGTGTACAGTGAGATGAGGAAAAGCATCTTCAAGTATTTATTTCTTTACAGACCTCAAATGTCAAACAAAGGTCACCACAAACTTAGTATCTTATCTTTCAATGTCATCTGTTTTTCTGAGATGATGTGTATCAATTTTCCTGGTCATTCAGGCAAGCTGACTCACAACCCTAAGGTTTGTAACAGAATGTGATAACAATGGTGTCAATTAGCAATTTAGAAAAAGAAAAAAAAGCTTCCTAAAGCATTTTAAAATAAAAAATTAAATATAAACTACATCTTTGTATGTTTGCATTTTCACTGATGATTATGGCTGATCATTGATAATCCATATCCATACAAAATGAACCATACTTGGGATTATAATCAATACTATATTGATTTCAGTACTGTAACTGTATATAAAACTCTGTGAATACTTTATAACATGTCTTCATAAACTGTGCTTTACATTTCACAGCAGCAGTAGAGTAAATCCATATCAACGTGACATTAATTTGTAGTTGTAGACCATTTTCTAAAGGGCAATTCAGTATATATCAATTAAAATAAAAGCATAGTTTGGAACTGCACTCTTTCTCGTCGTGTGATTATTAATCCTCTCAGTCAGTCATGAGTGACAGAGTAAATGTCAAACCTCATTTTATGTGAGCATAAATTAAATTGGTGGGGGGTAGCTGTTGCTAAATCTGCAACATCCCATTTATTATCATTATTATTTTTCTTTATGTAACAAATACAGCCTACACTGAACAGATTGTTTTTTGCATAACTGGTTTTATATCCACAGTCTACAAATGAACAGATCAGTGTCAGGCATCTGACATCAGGAGACTGGGAAGTTACTAGAATCCTAGCTTATGATGAAATTCACCAGAAGATGTAAGTGCATTCCTTTAGATATTCAAAACAGACATGTCCAGTACTACTACGACTACTACTACTACTACTACTACTACTACTACTACTACTACTAATAATAATAATAATAATAATAATAATAATAATAATAATAATAATAATTACGATAACATTAAGCAAGTAGAATTACAGTTTTGTTGATAGCTTGGAATCGACACAGTAAATGTTGCAATAATGGCATTAACGTAAAACCAAGTTTTTCTACCATTTGCCACTGTTTAATGAAATATGATTGATTTGATTTTGAACAGTGACAAATCACCTATTTTATTTTGTTAATATTTAGCTATTTCCTAAGTACTGAAGATTCTCCAAGAAAAAGACAATTATACAGGTAACTGAGCTAAATGCAGCCTCTTTGTTTTTCTTCTCAGTACATACTGTAAGTCTGCCAAATTTTTGTTTACTATGAGCATCCATGCATTGCATCCATAAACTGATGAACTGATATTTTGTTATTTTAATTGGAGATTTACTGTATTCCTGAATCACCAGAGGCAGCACATGCATGTTTATTTTTTCGCAGTGTTTCTGCAGTTGGCTTGTTTCCTCGCCATTGTCTGAGCTGTGAATTGAACAAGCCCCAGTGTACATACTTCAGTGCTGACATCAGTCCCAGTAATCAGCACTTCATCTTGCACTGTAAAGGTAGGACAGCCCATTTGTATGTCTGGTTAGTTATGGTATTGTAGTTCAATAGTTTTTTTTTTAACTCCCAGTCCAGCACAGAGATTGACTTTATGGGCCGATCTAAAAGCTTGCATTGCTTCCCAATCATTTCCAAGGTGTGGACAACCATGATCATTGTGAGGCTTTAAAACCTGCAGGGGCACTGTACACTGTACTGGTCATTTAACTTGTGCAATTTTTTTAAAGCACTTACTACCTTTTCTGGGGATAATTACGTTTTCCAAAATTAATTATTCATATTTAATAATTAATCAATAATCTCCAGGTGAAGTCATTTGCCTTCCTAATTCCAGTTTATGTGTCACAGTTACAAATTATGGTAATTAAATATTCCATTTGAAAATAATTATTTGATAAAAAAAGTAATTAAAGTAAAATAAGCATAATGGACCTACTTCATGAGGGCATTAACATTCCTACACATTTGATACATGAAATATACAAAAGCCAAGGTCACAGCTTTGTTAGTTATTAATGTGTTGTTGTTGTACTGCATTTGGTTTGTTACATGCAGCTATACCATACTGTATACTTAATATAACTTGCAACTTGAAACTATATAAAACTATTTTGTCTCCATAGTGCGCTTATTGCTATGTGGATTGTCATATCGTTTTAAGAGTTTGGTCTTTGAGCTTACATCTGTTACTTAATTCTGCATGATAAAAAGTCTCTAAAGTGGCCTTCAGCATTTAATGAAATCTGTCTCAAAGGGTTTGAGATCATTGTTGTTAAACACGGCTAAAGGTTAGACATCTTAATATGGGCAAACATCACAGTTTAAACATTACAGTATAAAAGTCAATGTAAAACACCATTCCGCCCTGTTAGCCCTCCTGTAGACACGTGCCATGCCACCTCCTGTAGATCTCTAATTAATGTGAGGTTGTGTGTGTTTAAGTAGCTTTAAAGAGGATGGTTTGATTGAGTACATTTAATTAAACAGTGTTAATCTCACTGGTTCTTGTCTTACCAGCATGCCTCATTGCCTAACCCCACTGGTGGCAATAGCTAAACTAAATTCAGATTAAAACAAAGACATTTTTTATATATACTTAATGAACAATATTTAAACCCTTTGTCACTCAAAGTGTGAGAAAACAGTGAGAAATTATTAAAGATGTTGAAATGTTCCTTGGAAAACATGCTGACAGACTTGTGCAACTACTTTAGATTGCTTTTTGTATACCAATGTAATACCTTTTGCATTGGAGATCCCTGGGTAGTATATAGAGTATATCATAACTTCAGAAATATTATCTGCTTACAGCCATAGATCCATAACAGCAAAATACACTTTTTGATATCTTTGATATCACAAGCCTATATTACTAGCTCTTTCATTGATGGTTGTGGTGTTGGGATTTAACATCTCATGTCTAAGACAGGTTGTAAATCCACAGATGAAATGTTTTTTCAATGTAGTCCAAATTGTCGAATGGTCTTCCTATAACCACCTCTAAATCTAAATGGGGCAGCAGTGTGGAGTAGTGGTTAGGGCTCTGGACTCTTGACTGGAGGGTCGTGGGTTCAATCCCTAGTAGGAGACACTGCTGCTGTACCCTTGAGCAAGGTACTTTACCTAGATTGCTCCAGTAAAAACCCAACTGTATAAATGGGTAATTGTATGTAAAAATAATGTGATATCTTGTAACAATTGTAAGTCGCCCTGGATAAGGGCGTCTGCTAAGAAATAAATAAATAAATCAGGCCCAGATCCACAGTCACAGGCTCTGTTGGTATCAGTCGTCCTGTGGTCTTAAATGCATTTTACAAGTTGTGTAAAATAGCATTTTTAGAGAAGGGTGTCGTTTTTTGATATTCATATGATGTTTTTTGTTTTTTTGTTTTTTTTGCTTTAGGTCCAGGAATTCCAGTTGTCACGTTACACAGCATGAATAACCCTAAAAGTAAGTATCACTTCTAATTTAAAAACATTGAAATTATTATTATTATTATTATTATTATTATTATTATTATTATTATTATGTTTTTTAAATACCATTTTGTTTCAAATAATTGTTTTGTTTCGGTGAAGTAAATTGATATTTTATGTTTCATTTTTTGTTCTTGTTTTTGTTTTGTTTTTTGTACAAGGAGTAACAGAAATGTAATTTGGGGAAGGTCATTTGAACAAAATAGGTATCCATAGCTGCACACTGCATGGCAGTTTTGAAATGAATACGTTATTGATTTTTCTGCACAGTAAAAAGCTGGGTTTCTATAATTGATATTTTCTTGACATGAAGTCTGTGGTAACAAAACCTGCTTACTTAAAACTTATAAATGTCAATCTCTCTCTCTCTCTCTCTCTCTCTCTCTCTCTCTCTCTCTCTCTCCATCTCATGTAGATTACTACATGCTTGAAAATAACACTTTGCTTAAGGAAGCAATGAGAGAAAAACGTGTTCAACAGTCAGAGTTCAGAGTTGTTTCCACGAAAGACTTTGGTAATCACATATTTTACATTTTAACACTGTTTTCCACTGGCTGTATTTCTTGATGCTTTTTACTCCAAAGTGTAAAATACATTCTTAAAGATCCATCAATTAAATATCCAATATGCAGAGTTCCTGTTTAGTAAATGTAGTGGGTTTTAAATGTTTCACTCTCTTTTTTGTGTTTTTCTCTTGTATATATTGACCTTTGGGGTATTATTCTGTTAAAATAGCCCCCACTGTGTCTGAGCATTGCTCTCACGCATTATTCAATCATGTCCTTCTTTAGAGCTGCCTCTGAAATTATCATATCCAGTGAACTTCTCTGAATCGCAGCGCTATGGCCTGCTCTTTCTTGTGTAGGTATTTTTATTTTGTTTTGTAATTTATGTTTTTGTAAATAAAAACAATGTAAAATAAAAAGGCTTTAAATACACACCAGATGTTTAGCCAATGGCATATGTGTTATCAGTCTAAAACAAACTCTACTACAGTATATGTGTATTATTCTTTGCCATTTTTACACATTTAAGTAAATTGACATAGTTTTCTACATGTCTAGTGGTGCTTTTTTGCTTATGTATATTAAAAAATAAATAAAACTCAGCTGCAGAATATAACTGAAGAAAGCCAGTCAATATGAATCTTTTCTCTGTGCTTGCTGCTTTTTTTTAGTGATGGAGCTCCTGGCAGCCAGCTGGTAACAGACAGGTTTCTCCTTGACTGGGACTCGGTGCTTGTCAGCTCTCATGATGTCATCGTGGCTCGCTTTGATGGCAGGGGAAGTGGCTTCCAGGGGGAGCGGGTCCTGCAGGCAGTCCATCAGCAGTTAGGAATCGTCGACGTACAGGATCAAATAGCAGCTATAGAGTGTGTATGAGTGTTTTGTTTTGTTTTTTGCTTTGTTGTTAAGAGTAGGATGTGACTACTTTTGTATTGCGTAGCCTGTTTGTATAGTATACACAGAACAATAGTAGCCCACTAAAAAGAGAATGGCAGACAGAGGGCAGGGCTTGCATAATATAAAAAAACAGATACCAATGTCTATTATTATTATTAGTAGTAGTAGTAGTAGTAGCAGTAGTAGTAGTAGTCATAGTAGTATCAGTATTTATTTATTTATTATTATTGTTACAGATATTTAAAGAAACTGCCTTACATTGATCCTGACAGGATTGGGATTTTTGGAAAGGTAACTCGTCATCATGTGTACATTTCGGGGGAAACCCTAACACACTTGTTCATCTGCATTTACCTTTGCATGGAAACTGGGGGATTATGTATTATTCCTTTACTTCAAAACAAATATGCATTGATAATACTGTATACTGTAACATTACTTAAACAGTATTTGAAAAAAAAACACGAACTAGCAGCTCAAAAAGTACTTGAACAGACTGAAAGCTTGCAAATGCATCAAGCATATCTTACCTTGTCCTGTACACAGCTCTAATCGTGTTGTCTCAAATAAATGCTTTACTGTAATGAAACATAATACATTAATAAAAGGGAGTCATAGGAGATCAGTGTTTGTATCTTGTAAAGCTAATGGGAGAACACTGCATTAGTAAATTCATATAGAAATACATGATATAAAGGATATGAATTGCTGATGGGGCATGCACAGTTGTGATGATACTAGGTATCTAATTACATTCCTCTACCAGCTTACTTAACATGCAGCCCTTCTGAGCTCATAAGCAAAACTCATTTTTAATTTAATTTATCGCCATGAACTGTTTTCCAAACCCCTGATTAACTGGTTGTTTGAATAAAATGAAATGATTAAATGTACTTCCATTATACTTTAACATAACTGTTATAATTTCTGATGCTCAATAATTGCATATTTTCCAGGGTTATGGTGGATACATTACATTAATGATGCTCAAATCAACTGATGAGCTTAAGTGTGCAGTTGCAATGGCACCAGTAACAGAATGGAAATTATATGGTAAGTAAACACATCCGTTCAGTCGTGTATTTGTTTTAAATGGCTTGTGAAATCTTGGAAGCAGATTTTTTTTTCTTTATATTTGAGACACCCAAAAATGTTTTTCAGCCCCTTTCTAAACCAGGGTCAACCTTCCCAACCTTCTTTCATATCATCGTCCTTTAATGACTCCATCATCAAAACACAAGCTACTTTGTTTTGTCAGAAGATCTTTAATTGAGGTTAAGGTTCCATTCCTCTAAAGAATTGATTCATGTGCAAGAATCTGTGCAATTTAATGATCTAGTGTGGAGTGAAGACCAGGAATCTAGATTTGGTTTCCTAATATCCTGTCTTCTCTATTGGATTTTCTTCCATGACATTAACTGAAAAACACTCACATTGCATCATTGTAGTTCACACAATAGCCTGATAAAAGCTAATGAATAAAATAGTTAATGGAAAAATCCTGTAAACCTCTAATGCATTGTCATTCAGTGCAATTAAAGGAAGAGGAAATTGCTTATTCTCAGCCACTTAGAATTGCTAGGATTTTTTGCTTTCCCGAACAGTGTCTGATTTATGGGTTTGTGTGAAGGACTGACTGGTGAGCATGTGAGTCGTAATAAAACTGTGACTGGTTAGGTTGGGACCTGTAGCAAGAGGGTTAAGACTTCCAGAGGCTGTTCATATTACTGTTTTTTTTTTTTTAAATTATTTTTACATAGCATCTGCATTTTCTGAGAGATACATTGGCTTACCATCAAAAGAAGAAAGTTTTTATCAAGTAAGTTTTCTGATGAATTTGGTTTCCAGTGGACTACTACACCATAGCTGTTAATGTTATTGCACATGTACTGTACTGTAGATCACTTAATTATAATTAATTATTAATCCCCGTTTGTACGAATATCCCCGGCTACAGGGATATAGTGGAGGCCGGGGTACGTCTGTCACATGTTGTTAAAAGTTAAAGGAACCCCTGTTTATTTACAATATAGCCCATTCCAATAAACTAAATATATAACAGAGGCCTGAGGTTATGTTATATTTCAGAATTGCTAGGATAGATCTCACCAGTGAATTTTTTTTCTTCTTAAGATTTCCAGCGTGCTTCACAATGTGCAGGGCTTGAAAGAAAAGAATGTGATGTTAATACACGGAACAGCAGACGGTGGGTAGAATCATTACGTTTCCAGAAAAATAACCCCACAGTAGAATATAATGCTCTACCAACTTCAGCTACAACTGCTGATATGCAGAAACTTGACATTATGGCACATATTTACTTTGCACAATGAGAGAGGATTTTAATCTGTAATACAGGTATACAATATTATATTAATAAGCAAATGTTCCAAAACCTTCATGTGACAAATTATATAGGAGGCTGCAGTGGTTAAAGAAAAGGGCTTGTAACCAGGAGGTCCCTGGTTTAAATCCCACCTCAGCCACTGACTCATTGTGTGATCTTAAGCAAATTACTTAACCTCCTTGTGCTCTGTCTTTCGGGTCAGACGTAATTGTAAGTGACTCTGCAGCTGATGCATAGTTCACACACCCTAGTCTCTGTAAGTCGCCTTGTATAAAGGTATCTGCTAAATAAACAAATAATAATATATTAAATATTGACTTAAGTGTTCTTTTTCTTTCTTTCAGCCAATATGCATTTCCAACACTCAGCAGAACTGATTAAGCACTTAATAAAAGCTGGTGCAAACTACACTATGCAGGTATGTGTCATAATGCTCTGTAAATACAGACACGTTTCATTCATGTTAGTCAAATAGACAACCCTACAGACACCCTACACACACAATACAGTATCTCTTTATAAACATTTTGGAGTACCTCTGTACTTGTGAGACGGGTTTCTCATTAAAATGTTTGCATACGTTTGAAGAGGACATGATTTCCTCTTCAAGAATACAAAGATATTTAGCAGTCAAGGGGTATGAATGGAGCAAAACGCAGAACATATGCCCCAGCCCCCAGCCTTATATATATATATATATATATATATATATATATATATATATATATATATATATATATATGTATGTAGTATGAGAGAGATAGAAAAATGAACTGGATCAGAAATCTGGTTTAACATCTTTTTTCATCAACAGATATACCCTGACGAAGGACATTTTCTATCAGAGAGAAGCAGACAGCACCTCTACAGTACGCTCATTACATACTTCAGAGAATGTCTTAAGGAAGACACTTTATTACTACCAGAGGAGCCAGAAGAGGAGGAATAGGTCAGGAGGCCATTGGAGGACTTTATAATGTATTTCTGTAATGACTACTGGAGCCTTGAAGGCTCTGAACCAAGCATTAGCTAGAAACAACTGTTGGAGTGCAGCTGCTGCTGGAGCTCAAGGGCAGACAAAGGATTTATATGAGTGGAACAGCAACAGTAAAGATATTCGGCAAACAATCTGGATTTCACATATCAGGCCCATCTTAACCTTCAAATTAGAAGTCTCTTTTGGGAAGGCACAGGTCTGCTACTTGTTCCACTGAGCATTTAGTTTTACACACATAGTTAAGTGCATGGTTATTTTGTTTAGCTTCACCGTTTTTCTCATGTAAGTATTTGTTGTAGTAGCAGTTCAAATCAAATGTATTGTTTTCCCTTTTGTATAAATGCACAATTAAATGCTACACCTACCTAGTCAGAAATGCAAATTCAATGTTACTGTGATACCTAAAAACAAGTGCAATTCCTTCACAACCCATACTCGCATTCACCCAATAAAGATACAGTATTTTATACAATACCGCTGTGTAGGTCTGTCTCTTATTACAAATGGTTTTCAGATTTTTAGGATGTAAGTATTCTGTAAACTGGGACCGTTTATACTTTGCTGTGCATTTGAAATGTTGTTTCCTTTTTTTCTGTCCAGTGAACTGACCAAAATAAGCTTTGCCTGAATTCCTTTACTTATAGAGTAACATCTATGCATCCTTTCCATCAATGTATTTGTAAGAAATGGACTAGAGGTATTGAAATGATGGCCTGCCTTCTTAAGTAATAAAAATAAATGCCTAAAATCATTACAGATGGTCAGGCATGATGTGACACTAGCGTTCAGTAAAAGTCCCATCCCATAGGATTCCATTTTAATTATTGCTTTAAGAAACGTTTAAAAAGTACCAAGAAACGAAAATACCATGGTAACTCTGTGCAAATAATGAATGCTAACACTGAACAAAATACCAAAAAACTTCATCACAGTTCTAATCATTTAGGAATGTGGCTTTATAAAAAAAAAAAAGGATAAGTGTCATAGTTAGAAATGAATCCAGCTAAATACTTATTTTTTAAATAGAATAAATATTGTTACTGGTGTAGCTTTGTGTTAAAAAATGAATATATTTTCTGCTGTGAGGTGGAGAAGAAAGGGGTGGGATAGACAAAAGTAGTCAACTAAAGTGGATCAAGGTAAGGAAAACTGGCTTGTGTTCTGTTCCAATTGGCTGAAACATGTATAGTTTATATCCAGAGAGAAGAGCTTTGTGAACTTTTTTTTTTTTTAATTATGCATTTTAAATCTGAAAGGGTGTTATTAAAAAGGTATGTATTTTTTATTTACAATGAGTAACATATAAGGAAGTCTCAACATTAAATAATAAAACCATTATAAAACTGTTATTTTAAAATACATTTTATTGTGTAGATATTTTAAATATTTAACAAAAAAAGGCTAATATTGCTGAGATTTATAAGAGAATAAAACACCAAGGTATGGCTAAAGAAAATCAATAAAGACAATTAAAATAAAAACATGTCTAGAGCAAAACGTAGTTGTATACAAAAATGTTATGGATACTAATATACAGACGACTTTAAACACAGAATACAGAAAAGTAACAATATGAAGAAACCCAATACAGTCAGAAGGTTAGGATTAGTTACAGATAGACCATTTTAAAAACATTATTAATAATGTAAAAATGATTGTTGTGCATAAGAAAAAATGTAGGATACTAAACTAGGTGATCTTTATATCAGTTTTGTGTTCAAATGAAATATGGTTGGCACATTAAGTTCTGTCAGTTTTAATTAGTACCACTTACAATTCACAAAGAAAGAAAGAAAGATGTGTCCTTAATCTGTCTTCAACATGTCAGTCAAGAGTCATGTTTTGAAATGTGTTTCCAAGCAACATGCTTGTATAAAATACATGTAATCATCAAGGAACAGTCGATTAATTCACACAGCCAATAGTTCTGTAACAGCTTTAATCAAATCAAATCAGAAGAATTAAGAACGATGCTTTATCCACAACACTCTGTGTTGCTGCCAGTTGTTCCTAGCAAACCACATACAGTACGGAAAATAATACATATACAATTTAAGCTACATACTGTTGCAATTGTTTTACATAGCCTGAAAGAATAACACATTGCACAGGCCAATTCTCTGAAAACATACTGGGAGGCATTTTCTATCTGAATGAAAGGATACCCAATATTAACGAGGGCAAGCACGCTGCTTAACTGCTACAGTAGGGACCAAAAGGAACAGCTACATAGATTTGTACTTTAAAAAAAAATAATTATGTACATATTGCTAGAGAGTTGAATTACATTACACAATGTATGGTATATTACAGCTGGAACCAAAAAAAAAAAAAAAAAAACTTTGATCTTTTTTTTTCAGAAGGGGTTGTCATTATTACATTTGGAGGAAAATGTAACAAGCCCAACTCAAGGCTCAATGATCATCACATTTTTTCATTATTATATTTAACAACATTTGTATATCCTCTACATCAAATTGCTTGCAGCCTGTGTGTTCATATTGCAGAATACAACTGCAGGTGTAATGGTTTATGTTTTTTTTCTATTCATATGCATTTAGTTTTGTCTTCTTAAGTGAGTAGATTCACATTACAGTAAATGCATCAGTTTTCCTAGTCGTCGGCCTCTTTTGATGCATGAGTTAATATTGCTTCTTCTTGAAAACACTCTTTGAAGAAGGTATTGACTTTACTGTACAGGTAATACTGGCTCTTTGTTAAAATAATGTCATGTCCTTCATCCGGAAAGATCTGTGAAAAACAAACAGGCATGTGCAGGTCAAAAATATGCATGACATTTTAATGCTTGGTTAAGTGCCTACTACATCAACGTGTCAATTTCAAGGACTGCTCACCAATGTTTTATTAACTTTATTATCATTGGTCCCCCTTTTATCATGTTGAGAATCTTCCTATGTTGAGATATAATATTAATATTACAAATACAACACTAATGATAAACTATTGAATCTTGGTACCGTTTGTCATGTGATCCGATAGCAGCTAGCTCATTGGAGTGTGGACTTTTCTATATCTGCATCTTCAAAATTAATGTATAAAATACAAACAAAAAATATACCAATAATATAGCTAATTAGTAGTAAGAGATGGATTTAAGAACTTTGGTTAAAACTCATTTAAGTCACTCTACAGTTTATGTGGGGTGGGGTTGGGTTTAAAAAGTATTAATAACCCATTAAACAATTCATATGGGGTTCAAGGACTGATACCGAATTAGTTACACCAAGCTTTACTAAGCTTGATGTAGTAACATTATGTGGAATACTGCAGGCCTGTCTATATTAAAGGCAAAACTAGCTACTTCTAAGTTAATGTGTCTCCATCCCTCTATACTAATCCTTCCTCGAGGCAATGAGAGATCTGCACAGTACATTTATTTATATTTGATATACAATACCTGTAAAGTGTAGTTTCCATTAGATTGTGACAAACGTTTTATCAGTTCAGCTGAGTGCTGGAAATGGACATTTGCTGCAAGAAAGGAAGACAGCAAAGGTAAGACTTGTTTATGGCAATAACTACACTTGATTAATACAAAAAACACAAACCATCCATTATTTAGCAAGATATGTATGCATATTTCATGTGGCATGAATTATTTAATACCGTACTTTTCAAACACAAAGTATTCATCGCTTGTAAAATGTGATATGCATTTTTTATTAATGAATGTGTACTTTATGTTAGTATGCATGGAAATTTGTTAAGACGGGAATACATCATTTATTGAAGAATACACAAAGAAACAGTATTAAAAAAAAATAATAAAATCATCAAAACTAGTGACTGTTATGGGAGGCATTTTGTACAGCAAGTAAACTTCATGCATCCCTACAGATCTCAATCTGTGTGCTGGTGAATATGAATGAGTGTGAATAATCTGTGGAATTCATTGTTGGTACAGACTACTGCTGCCTTCTGAGCCTTAGAAGCTTCAGAATACAAAGCTCACCCCCAGGTAAATGTGACAAACAAACTATATCTACCAATTTGATCACAACATAATTTGTGGGCCTTATAAAGTGATACTTTGAGAACATGTATACTTGCCGTCTGCAGTCCCATGAATTATTAGGAATTTGTGATGGCTCGATCCAGTGATGTTATGTGGAATACCGCAGTCCTGTGGAAGATTATACATTGCAGTCATTTTAGCAGGTGTCTTGGCATTTGTCATGTAATCTATATCGAGTGTCCTGCAAAGTGCATCTTTGTAAAACTAGAATTCTAATCTATTACATTAAATCTTACCTGATATATACGGCTGTTCACTGATGGGAGACCAAGGTACCTCTCAGTAAATGCTGAGCCTGTAAATGGAAATGTTGCACCAGTGTTAAATCAATGGAATGCATCCTTCACTCTTTCAACACTCCACATTTGTACAGAACGTGCTCTGGAATATTCATATAGAACAATTCTTGTGACTTTATCAGTATAAGACACCAAGACGAGTCAGTTATAGACCGTAATTGATAGTATGTACCATGCATTATGTGTACAATGCACATTATATGTATGGTAAGTATGGTTTGTGTTTGCAATCCCCTGAATAATACACCTATTTTGTTTCTATAAAACCATTACAAATACAGTATAGTATAACCCAAGTTTACTATACTGTGTGCAGGAGAAAAACAAAACAATACCAGTGACATTTGCAGTGTAACTGTGGAGTTGGAAAGCCAAACAGACAAAAGGTCTGCAGATGCAAAATTCTACCTCTCTTATGTATTTATTTTGTTCTGGTAATATTTTGTATAACTACTAACTTCTAGATTTGTATACTATTGAAATGGAAATGACAGGGTTGGAGTATTCAGCAACTGAGATGAAAGTTTATTGGGAATTAAACTATTTTTTTTTTACAACATTCAATCCAATATAGTTGCTTGTAGGTATAGAGCACCAGTACCTTCATGGGAAGGGATCATACATGCTCACTGTGCAGCAGGCACTACTTATTGTTGTCTTCTTATGTGAAGACAACAGGGAGCAAGGCCGTGCTGCATGGCACATAGTAAATACATTCCTCGTGTGAAGATCATACAAATGTACTTCTGTGATGCCTGAAATATGAACCCCACAAACCTTTTGGTTAAACGTGACCCACACATTATACTTGATGGTTGTAAGAGGGCAACACAAAAATGATTGAGCGATGGCAGACGTGTATCTTCACACAGCATGTCCATGTGTATACTATTTATTTATCAATTTCTACTGTCATCCTACAGTATAAAGGCAATCATTTGCAGATCTTGTATACTGTTGCAAACATACTGTATGATCATTTAAAACATGGTACCGTATAATCTCCAGTCTGTA
Source organism: Acipenser ruthenus (assembly GCF_902713425.1). Lineage (NCBI taxonomy): Eukaryota > Metazoa > Chordata > Actinopteri > Acipenseriformes > Acipenseridae > Acipenser > Acipenser ruthenus. Next base: position 38,693,656 of record NC_081199.1, on the reverse strand, counting down.
ATAGGGGCAACAGCAACTCCGCATTTGAAAAGCCTCTCTGGAGACAGGAGGAGCAGAGATGCGAGGAAGCCTCCATATGCCTAATTTAAAAGATAGACACACAAACAAAAAAAGCACAATATTTGTAATTGGAGCCAAAAAATATTCCACTTGTATTTGTCTACTACCACATAACTATGAGGATCGTGTTTACAAGTCCCTTAAGCATCAAAGTTCAACAAATATTTTACATCTCTGCAAACAACAACTGCTCCAGTTTAAAAGTTTCTGAACTTATGTTAGTCAAAAATTGCAGAGTCTCATGCAAAATATTTGTCAATGCCCAGTAACATTGTAATAGGATAGACCTAACAAAGCTGTCTATGTTCCTTGGACAAAGAATATACTGTAAGTCTGTAGAAGGCTTGCCTGCACTTGTGGTTATAGAGCTGTTAACCTCACCCCAATGCACAGTACAAACACTGTTAATTCTAACCCTGAAGTATATCCATTCCTGACACCACATTTAATAAGAAAGACAAAGCATGTCAAGACTAAGCACATAATGTTTTCTTATTCAAATATATATTTTTAATCATTCCATTCCCTCCAATGAGGCATGGCAAGTCCATTAGTAACTTATTACTTTATTGATTTATTTGCAATAGCACAACGTGGTATCAACACATAATACATTCCCAAGAACAGTGATGTTGCAATTATGTGGGCCTCTACACTTATCTCTTAGCTGAAAAACAGCATGCTGCTCAGACAAAAAAATAAAAAAAGATTTTCAAATGACTCTTTTCTGTACCTTCCCATATACTCCAATCCTGTTTTGATCAATGTAATGAAGTTTAAATAAAGACCTGCAACAAAAGATAATGAGTGTTATAATAAAGAAAGTCGAAATAAACATTGTTTATCAAGGTCACTGGTAATCTCCCTTATCCCTGAGGTTTTGCCATGATCATAGCAAAGATAATTTATGTCTTGTTAAATCATTGTAAAGCAGAGGAAAGAATGGTTAAGCACACAGAAAGCAAAGTGTAGAAAAAACCTCTTACGCCCTCTAGTCCCGAGGGCGGAACACGGAACTGCACGTAAATATTATATTTCATAACTCATTTTTAATATTATTACAAAAGCAAAAGAGAAAAAAAGCTGACTCGATATCAAAATCGTTGTTTTCCTACTGTCAAACAGCAAAGAAATTTTTCGAATCCGTCATTTCACCGCTGAGATATCCCATTCGCAATGTGTCTAGTACCCCCATGCATTCAAAACAAAAGCAATCGACTAGCTTGCGTTTTGCTGCTCTGGTCTTACAACCTTGATGACGGTAAAGTCTCCCTGATCACGTTGTAGGGGAGGTCACAAGCTTTCCATTCATACCTTTACTTTGTTTGTAGCCCAATCCATCACAGAGTAATCGATGTGCAAACAAACACGCCCACCTCTTGAATGATAAGGGAAAAAAAAAAAGCCTTTCAAAGGCAAATGCATGTGGCAATGGCTAGCATGTGAGGTGCCAGAAGATAACATCCCTTTTAGAACTTAGTGTATCAATTGACATAAAGATTTATACAATGTTTATTTTTGGAGAGGTTTGGGGACCCTTGGACTTAGCTTTGCAAAAACTCATGTAGAATTTGATCCCTTTGTTCAAACAGTTCCAAACTTTTACCCAGTATAGTAGACATGTTGGTGAAGCACTGGAAAAAAATCTGGCTCTTTTCATATACTACAAGTTGAAAAAATGACTATAGAACATAAAAAAATGAAAAGCGTTTGTTGTTTTTTTATGTATTTTTTCTGGATATCTCCTTCCAGTGTGGTACTGAGTAAGACTCTTATCACACCTGAGGTTTTAGTCTTGATGCCCAAGGGCTTACCTTGAATTCAAGCCCTGAACCATGCCTGTGCTGTCTATACTTTGGAAGATATTGTGATTTATTTAAGGGCATAGCCCCCCAGGCGGAAATTGTCTGTGAGGGGCTGGGGTTTTGACAGGTTAACAAAGGGATTCTACAAAATACCTAATAAATAAGTCTTTGTATTCCTGTTGAACATCAAAGGAGGAATCTGGCCTTTTGTTAAAAAGACCAATTTTAACCAGCTGGGTCACACAGGCAGACTCTTCTATGTTGTTAATGTATAAAAGCAAACAGCAGCGATAGCCTAATTTATTTTCTCACTCAAATGTGTGGTATTGAAATTAGCAGTCTAACACACTTTTAATGTTTACTAAAGCTACAGTTAGTTTGTGTGTCAGTCATCTTCTCATCAGTGGAAATGTTGTGCATATTAACTACTCATCGTTATTACTGGCTAAGACAGCAGTTTAGTAGGAGATGACCGCTGCTGTAGCCAATATATATATATATATATATATATATATATATATATATATATATATATATATATATATATATCTCACACGTACTCTACTGCTGCTATTTGGTCCTTTATTTCAAGAGTTCCTAAACGCTGATGAACTTCCTGCAGGACCCGCATTCCCTTGAAGCCACTTCCCCTGCCATCAAAGCGAGCCACGATGACATCATGAGAGCTGACAAGCACCGAGTCCCAGTCAAGGAGAAACCTGTCTGTTACCAGCTGGCTGCCAGGAGCTCCATCACTAAAAAAAAGCAGCATGCACAGAGAAAAGATATTCATATTGACTGACTTTCTTCAGTTATATTCTGCAGCTGAGTTTTATTTTGTTTAATATCCAGACATAAGCAAAAAAAGCACCACTAGACATGTATGTCAATTTACTTAAAGGTGTAAAAATGGCAAAGAATAATAATAATAATTATTATCATTATTATTAATTTCTTAGCAGATGCCCTTATCCAGGGTGACTTACAGTCATAAACAAAAATACATTTCAAGAATCACAGTACAAGTAATAATACAATTAAGAGCAAGATAAATACAAGATAAATACAATAATAAAGATACACTGTAGTACAGTTTGTTTTAGACTGATAACACAAATGCATTTGAACCATTTCTTTGTTACATTCGCCCAAATAAAACATGACACTGTTTTTAATAATGTGTTGAATTTCCCTTCTAATAGTTTACTGTGACATAGCATGTTAAAAGCATAGCATAATATAGGAAAGCCTAGTGAAAGCATAACAAAACATAGGTGAAAAATAAGCATGTTAAATCACCAAACAAGCATATATTACTGGTTAGTTACATTACTCCATTAGGAACACATTTCACAGAAATTGCTTGATGAAGTCCTTGTGTGGTATAAATAAGAGAATCTATCCGATATTGAGGTGGCATAACCCACTCATTTCATGGCTCAGAAGTAAGGCTGCCATTTGAAAGTTTATCTGGGGATTGGTTTGTAGACCAAGGGAGAAATGTAAAATGACACATAAGCTTGATTCGGACTGTTCATTATATCCTAGCATTCCGACAATACCAATAGAACCTTCTATATTTTTGACCTATTCTACAATACTGCCTTTCTATCATAACATAGGGCACAACACATGTATCTCTGTATGTTACTCCTTGACTGTAATGACTTGATAACCCATATGTCACTGTAGTATTGAAGTGCTGAAGATACCAGCACTGTTCTTTAGATCACTTACACAATCAGTAGAAGAGGGTACAGGTTATTTTCATTGAAGTCTGCTGGGAAGGTCAATTGAAGGGGAAGTTCTACCAGAAGAAGAGGCCACAGTTAGGCAAGTACAGTATTGTTCAGGCAAGCAATCAATAGCAGCGTTTGTACGTTGCCATTGTGGTTTTGAATTATTTTGAATCATTATTTACCTCTCAATCCGCAATTTACTGGGTAAACCAAAATTTACATAAGGCTGTATTAGCTCTGACCATAACAGTATAAAAATAATAGCAATAGAAATATATATAAAAAAAACATTAGATGATATCTTTACACTAATGCAGGTGGTATTGCCAATACTTGATTACAGTGTGATTTATCAAAATGCCTACGTGTATGTCTTGAGCAGACTTCATTCTATTTACAGCCTAATCCTTCAATGTGGAACTCTTCAGCACAGTTGTACAGCACATTGCAAAGGATTTGCAATTTATTTATCCCTTTAGTTCCAAATACTTATTTATTTTAAATTCTGAATAGAAAATCTCTGTCATATTGATTTACAGCCACTCTGATTGACAATAATTCTCATGGATCAGACAGAAGGATTATGGTAGAACACTTTGGTCTCTACACTGCAGCCAATCATGACAGGACTGGGGTATAGGCGGATATGTGAAAAGATTAATTTAGTGATAATCTATAGAAAATTGTGTCTGTCAACACTCCAGAAATAGGTTTCTGGACAAACATAATGCCACAAACCACTTTTAACAATTTTATTTTTTTTCCCAAACCCAGTGTCAAATTTTGCAGCACATTTAATATGAGACATTCCACTTTACTAAAAAACCTTTGAAGATTTTAATATACATAGATGTATTTATTTTGTATAGTGTATTTGCATGTCTATTTGTTTTTAGGTTTGTAGAGCTTTTGTCTCATTTTTTTATCTTATAATGTATATTTAATTATACATTCTGCACCATGGTTGTTCACAACCCTAAATGATTGTGCAGGTTGTGTCATTGGATTAAGAAAGGATCCTGTTCGTAAATTGTAGATACTGGGTATCTAGATCCTTTTCATTAGTGGGCATTAAGTAATAAAATTTGAAATAACAAATCTACTGTAAAATAGCAAAAAGTTAGACAAAATCATGCACGCTTCATTAGTTTCTAATGCTTACCATAGCTCTCAATACTAATGGTTCTGGTTTCCTTGTGCAGTGTTTTTTTCCCTCTCATGGCCTCTCTGAACTTTGTGTTGTTTTCCAAACTGTTCACGTCTATTAGGAAAACACAACAACAATTCGCAAGGAACAAAAAATATATACAGCAACAAACACATTTATACGCATTCTTTTTAATGGGGCATTTAAACACTTCAGTGGTGATTAATTTGTAATCAATATTTCCACTAAATAATAATTCACTGATCTTGTGTCCTTTATGAATAATCAGCACTACTGGTATATTATCGTGTAACACAAATGTTTAAGAAATTAACATTATTATTTGCAACAAAAAAAAAAAAAAAATCTTCCAAAGAGTAGTGGTAGATTCAATCGAAACATGCGCAGAGTTCTTAGCTAACAAACAAACTGAAAACATTTTGGGAACTCACTTATCATGTCACTCAGTCTGTGAACGGTGACCTTTGGAATATCTGGACCTTAAAAAAAGAGAGATGCGAGCGTTTAGCTCCGGATTTTAGCTGTCATTTTCTACAAAGTATAAACTGAAGAATATCCATGTAGCCTACTGGAAAATAATATTTTTCTCAGACACTTTATACTTTAAGTTATTTACTTTATCGAATAGCACCAACCCTGTTTATTAATATATGCTGTCAACTACTGCAACTACTCAACACACATGTATTATAATACCTTTGCTTGTATTTTACACTCCAATTTGGAATATGCAGATATTTCAAATGCAGCTCAATCGCTTAAGCTGTTACCTACTGTAGTAGGAATGCTGCCTGTTTATAATATAAATTATGTTTGCTTCAGTTCTCTAAAATCATATCTATTTGCATCTTACCTTCACAGTTCAAGATGATGTGCTGAATGCTGGGACTAATCTCAGCACTGTAGTATGTACACCAGTCCTTGTGTATATCACAGGTAAGACACTGAGGATCCGATGGGGCAGCAGTAGACACACTAGAGCATAAGAAACAATAACATATCAGTTATATTGTTGCCCTAAAAACAGTTTTGCACAGCTCAGGCAGTTTGGAGAGGACCATATGGACCATATGGAGGTACATTATGGAACAGTCCAATATAGCCTGAATCCATCAGAGTGGAGATGGCATTGCTACTGAGGAAGACTCAGATTCAGCATTCAGGCTTCCTTAGAGAGCAACAATTAGATACCAGGAAATGCAGGCCCAGACCTTTATGGATCTACACACCCACCTCAGACTGTACATGCAATGATGTCCCATTTCTTTACAATACTAACCACATCTTTAAGATTATATCTCAGCACAATACATGCAAAATTGCATGACAGGAGCATGAAATAATTATTTTGGGACTGGGTTATGCTTCATTCATTAGGCCATAACAATCTAAAAACGCCTTTAAGGCAAAGCCTGCCTTGTTATTACTCAACGCAATGTTAAATAAGCTTATACCTGTATAGTTGCCTTCGACTTGATGAATCCTCAGTACTGAGATAATAGCTATTGAAAAAAAAAGGTTGCAGTTACCTGGTGGTGGAATATTTAATTGTGTATTATCAAGTATTACCATAAGCATTGTTTATATCCTAAAACCTGATTGTCCTTGGAGACCCCCACATAGCCCAACAGCACTAGATGTTGCATTGTATTGTACTTTTGTTTCTCCATCTTCTGCTGACATTCTTGCCTTGCAGTAATACAAGCTCTTCTGAACTTACATAGTGTGCTGAGTCTCATCAAAGGCTAGTATTTGGGTGACTTCCCAGTTTCCTGATGTGAGGGGACGAACAATGACCTCCTCATTTCCAGGCTGCAGTAAAAAAAATTAAAATGATTAACAAATAGATTACAAATACTGTCAAAAGGAAGTATAACTATAATCAGGGGATGAGTTTAAAATAACTAGTGGCACCAATAAAATATAAATTACTATGGTCAAATATGTATGACAGATCACTGATGTTCTTCATCATACCTTTGACCACTGATAGCTTTCCATGTGGCAGTCAGACAAAAACAAAAAATAGCATATCTATTTAAGTTGTTTCTCCCTACACAAATGGATGAAATGAGTTCTATTACATTAAACTTGGCACCTACAACTCCAAGAGGCCAAAATTACACCGAGCACAGACAGAGTGCATGTAGGTCTGGAGCAGAACAGGATGATTAATATTACGTTGTATCAGCAGGACTCTGACAAAGAGACCTATGCTATCAAATCCACACTATGTTTCACCTTGAAAGCATTGGCAACAATTTAACTGTGTTATTCTGTTACTGAATGATCAAAACAGACCCAGCAGGAAATGTAACCTAGAAATTAAAATAATAATAATATTCTGCAATAATAAATGCAACATACATCGCCAGTATAAAGCAGTAAGCATCATGCAAATAACTGTTGAGGAAAGATGCTTTGCTTAAGCGTAACTAAGTGCTCATATTTGGGGATCAGAATGATCTGTGATCAATCAGGGAAATGCTTGCAATACTGGATATCACCCATCCACAAAACTGAAAGAAAAGCTTTCAAGAATGGCCATGATCCCACGGAAGCAATCAGAAAGTACTTTTGCATTTTTTTGTCCTCTAGTCTCACATATCAATGACCATGATAAAGCCTTGGCCCTCTCCCCTCAAAAGATCTGCCTGCAAATATAGTAGGTAGGGGAGGTGGAATATATACACAGAAAACTGGGACTGAAGTTTAAATGAGTTTGGTGGGAGGGTTCACTTGGGAAAGTAACTAGGATCCCTCCCGCAAAAATCTCAGGCTTTACTTATAAAGATGTCATGTTTCGTCCTCACCAGATCAGAAAACATTGCAATGTGGTGAAAGGCTCCGTGTCTGCCATTTTTTACTGGCACAGTCAGAAAGAATGTCCGGCAATCCTGTGAAAACACTGGCTCTTCATTCTGAAAGATTAATGACTTTTTAAAGCAAAAAAACAACAAAATTGTATTTGGTATTCTACCTCTGTGCTTTTATCATATATCCACAAAAAAAATCTGTGGCACAGGATTTACAAATACATTAATATTCAACCCCTAAGTCAAAATATGTACATTTAGTGAAGCATGAAAAAAATTATATATTTTTCGATAAAAGATAAATGAGGCACATGCAGTACCCAAAGCCTTCCTCAAGCACCACAGCTCACCTTCACTCCAATGCTTCAGTAGTATAGGTAACACTTTACATTGTGTCTCCAATGACTGTGTATTTACATAGTAGTTACTTAGTAAATAACTGCTGACACATAATTACTATGTTATTAGGCATAGTTACAATGTACTTAACATGTACACCTTTTTGCACAAAGTATGATATAAGGACACAGTAGTATCAGAAAAGAGTTTCTGGTTACGGTTAGGGTTAGGGTTAGAGATAGAGTAAGGGTTGGGGTTAGGATTATGGTTATAAATGCAAAAACGGTGCATGATAACATTGTAATTATGAGTAAGTACACATGTATTTAAAAAGTAACTACTATGTAAATACACAGTAATTAGAGACACTTAATGTGAAGTGTTACCGTAGTATATTTTAATAAAATATATAATTGCAAACAGGTTTCTTCGACTTTACCTGTTTATTAAGCCAAAGATCAGTTGTCCTTACATGTTTCTGAAATAACAAGAAGCAATAACATAGCAAAACAATGCAGTTGATTGGTTTATTCCTTTCACAGTTGCTTTGACTGTAATAATTTGCAAGTTTAAGAGTGTATAAAGACGTATTATGTATGCAAGTTATGCAGATTTGATGTGTTAATTGGAAAGTAAGCAAATACAAATCAACTGATCAAAAAAAAATAATCTAATCAAATCAATTATGCAATTTAAAATTACATGTTTGTGAATTATGTGAATCATATTTAAATTGCAGGTTAAGTTAGCCTAATTTGACAAAAAGATTTTTGCAGTATTTGTGAGTTGTTATTTGTGAATTTATTTTAAAATCAAGACGCATGTTGCAAGAAACAATTATTTAGCAAAGCAGTTTGCTTGAAAGTGGTTTTATAATTACGGTGTATGTACTACAGTTATTATTTTCAAATCAAAAATAGGTTTTACTGTACTTGGATGCAATGGCCAGTCGTGGTTTCACACAATGCAAGAACAGAAGTATTCTGTGGCCTGCTTAACCACCTCACTGCAGCCTTGTTGTTACTGACCCACTTCACCATAGTAATATAATAGTCACTAGATGAAAACAAAAGAAATACAACGTTGACATTTTTCCTTTAGCAAAAGTAGAATTCACTGAAAACGATATGGTGTTCTTGGTCTACATACAAACATGGGGGGGGGGGGGGGTATTTTCAAAGGACCATTGACTAAGTGAAAGATGCATCTTTTAAACTGCTGACTGTCAAGCTGCAGATCTTGTAATTCAAGGTATGTTTGTATTGTATGTAGACCAAGAACACAGGATTTCATAATATCATACAGATTTACATACATAAAAATAAAACCTGCCTGCTTTCAGATATCTCCGGAGGTCTCAGTTCCACTGTTTCTGATGTCCCGTATAAACTGACTGCATACAGTTTCACCATAGGGTTAATCTGACCTGCCTGTAACCAATAACATGAACATTTATAACAAACTTTACGTTGCTCTTTTAAAAATAGCTAAGCAATCGTTTGTGTTGTCTGCACATTACTCAAATATGAGGACTTGAACTATTTGGATTAAACATAGTACTTTACAGGTTTTTGTAAAAATAAACATTTTAAACATAAATGCATTTCATGTGACATTGTGTATATCATCCTTTTCAGGACAAAGCCTTTTGACTTCTCTGATAGATGATATGTGGTTTCTTTTGGCTAGATAATAAACAATTCACATATATATATATATATATATATATATATATATATATATATATATATATATATATATATAGATAGATAGATAGATAGATAGATAGATAGATAGAGAGAGAGAGAGAGAGAGAGAGAGAGAGAGAGAGAGAGAGAGAGAGAAAGAGAGAGAGTTTTAAACACAATGTTAAGCTAGTCTGTTTGACAGTTTGAATTTGGGTATCATATTTTATGTTGAAATGATATTGACAAAATGGTTCTGAAATTACTAATAGCATAAGCAACCATCAAATGGACACAGAAAAGAGGTTTAGCATTAGCTCAGTTTGAAGATGTGTGCACTGGCAATCTGGTTCCATTCTGAAAGGGTTACATTGCTATCTTTCAGTTTTCTTTAAACCTATTAATACACTGTGAGTGGCTGATTTATTTGACCTCTGACCACTGTAATTTTACTCGTCTTGAAGTTCAGTGCAGGAGTATCCAATCTATCTCCCACTTTCTGCCAATTGTGCCCTAAACTTTAATGACTTCACCCTGCTGCCTCCACAGACCACAGGAGTGATACATTCGTTTCAAGAAGGAGTAGGAGGCTCTAACTGAGTTGAGTGAGTGGAAATTGCATATGTGCTGTAATACGAAAAAAAAAGTGCTTTAGGAATGCTTTACAAAATGTGATCTATAGTAGCACCAATCCAGTAAATTGATGAAAACCGTATGACAACAATGACCTCTCCTCTACTGATCCACTGTGCACATTTTCACCATCCTAATGGACAAATAAATGCATGCATGAAGCTTTAATTGGGTTATCAGTGTGTATGTTATTTTATTTATATAAGCAAGGGAAAATATATCCATGCTGTGTGATTCCAGAAAGTGAATTATTTTAGTATATTACAGTAAAGCAATGTTTCACAGTATGGAGTGACTGTACTAAAGCCATATTTCACAATGGTTTTATTTTACAGTTATGCAGCTGGAATGCAAATTATTATTATTTTTTTCTTTTTTAGGACCATTAAAAATTACCAGAGAACATAGAGCTCTATAAAAGCCACCAGGATCACAGCAAGTCGACATTTAACCTGTCAATAATGGTTCATACTTTCATGCTTTGCATCTAATGTTTACTACTTCACAAACAAACTGAATATATGCTTACTGAGGAACCATAACACTTTCCGTGGTTCAAGTACCAGTTCATTTTGTTTTACTGTGAAGGCAAAATGCATTGACCCTTGAGTTCTGCTACAAGTTACATCTCAGAAATAATAGTACTGATAAATCAATTATATCCACATTGGCTTTAAATCAATGCTAGGTTGCTATGTAAACTGTTAGTGCAAATCTACTCCCTATAAACAAACAATACTGGGCTGTAGAAACTAAATATAGTATATCTGCAATGAAAAAAATGCATAGCAGCTTGGGTCTATATGGAATGGCTAGCCAAGTCATATTGTTGCTGCAGTCCTCTTGTTTGTAACTCTTTTGGTGTTCTTATGTTCCCAAATGCTTTCTGTAGTATGTGATTGTGTTTCTCTGGATCCCTCCAGCCTTTAACTCAGATGGCACTTTAGTTCCAGCAAGTTAGAAATCATATCTTGCTTTTAATATCATAGCTGCTGAGATATAAGTATATTAAAGGATTGTTACCAGGATTGTTAAGTAATGGAAGAAAGAAAGTGCAGAAACACTAACAACATATCATATTTAATTGTCTCTAGACTTCACAATCTCTTTATAAGGTCTTGAATATCAGGTCACTCTTTTACCTTGGGATAGGGATACTGCTGTCCTTTGGGATAGAGACTGCCTGTAAAATGAAGAAGGTCCATGCTTGGTACCAGGGAGTCATTAATCATCAGGAACGCCAGCCTTTCTCCATCTGGGGACCACCAGTGGGCAACATGGGACTGCAGTAGTACTTCTGCAAGTAATTTATATTTGTCAAAACTATAAAACATTTTTAGATGTTGTAACTTGAAACGTCAGTGTATGAAACCCAGTGATGTATGCTTAGCTGAAACATGTCCTGTACCCAGCTATTAAATCATCACTCTCTTAGGGCTAGAGTTGATTAGTATTTGTGAAATCATTGTTATAAAGTATAGAACTGCAAAATAATCTGCTGTTGTAGCCAAAAAATAATAATTTTCAAGAACAATTTCTGCAAAACAGATATTACTTGGCAGTTCATATATCACTCCCTTAGGATTTTACATATGGGACTAACCAATACTGTATACTGGACGTGCTAGTCAACATTCCGTAGTTCAATTCATGAAAAGCTATGCAAATAAACCCTTGTACTGGATTTTAATTAAAACAGCTTAAAATTCAAAATAAATACAAAATACAAACATAAATGCTGATCTTTTTCAGCTTTAAGTTGTATACACTATATAATGACTAAAAAAATAAATCTTAATAAAGAAAATGAAATTCTGTGTCAGATAGAATGTACATATTTGCACAGAGACAGTGTACACTGTGCTTCCCTACAGTCCTCTGTTATAAAGTAGTTATAAAGCTTGGCTTGTGGCTTTGTAAGATTCCGAGGGCTATGCTTGGCTGGTTTTGTTTTCTATGCAACAGAATGGAGATAGATATCTTTGAAGGGAATAAACTTGGTAAAGGAGGTAGGAAAATGCATAAGCATTTAACATGCATGAAATACACACTATCTGGCCTGAAGTCATTCATATATATATATATATATATATATATATATATATATATATATATATATATATATATATATATATATATATATATATATATATATTTAAAGAACACAGGACAATCTTGTATTTTGCTCTTATGTGACCTATAAAAGCATGCTGAGAACATAATACACATGTACACATTGAACATAACCAAAAGTGATACTTTAAATTATCAGAAAGACTCCCATGGTACAATGTATTCTATAGCATTGGGGAATAATGAATCAGCTGTGACTGAGTTTTGTAAATGTCATGCGGATATGCTATATACAGTATATGGGCCTTGTTATCACCACTGCCTGGAAAATGTGTTCGTAGCATGTAATAATCAATAGCAATGGAAACATAAAAGGCAATGGGAAAATGTAAACAGTCAACTTTGAGTCAAAAATGTAGTCAATTATCTTGTCTTCTTCAGATGATTTCAGGCAAAAGCAACTACAGTGGCCTGCATCCAAAATAGACCAATTTAGATATTTCGCAGTCAGAAAAATAACTTGAAAATTGAATTTCTACCAGTTTAATTGCTGTTTAATTGTGTCTATTTTACATACATTTTACATACACTGTTAATCTGTAGTGAACTCTTTATACTGTATGTGTTGCAGAGCTACCTCTAATGCTCAAGACAACTTGTGACCGATAAGAAGTAACCCTGTAGTTTTGGACAGGGGAGCGAGTTGCAAATATATCTAGCTATATATATATATATATATATATATATATATATATATATATATATATATATATATATATATATATCAAATCTACTTACCTTCATACAACCAGTCTGCAATTCCATTGAAAATAACTCCTTGTTTTCCAGATGAAGTAAGTCTCAAAGAACTTTTGTTCATAGCAGACTGGTAGTAGATATTGTTTTCAAAAATATACACCTTTCATGTAAAAGAAAAGGAGATGTTATGGATTGCACCTAACAAGTGGATATCTCTCAATGAGCCTAATTTATATACCTTCATTTGTTCACTTTAGATGGAGTCTAAACTTGTGGTACATCCCTGTACATCTGTGGCTACTGCAGGAGTGTCCAATCACGGTCCTGGAGGCCCATTCCACTCCAGGAATAACAGGTACAGTTATATAATTAATTACTTCGGGGTCTGGATGGAGGTTTAATTGATTCAAGTAAAGAAATTAGAACAGGGTTGGAACAAAGACAGGACTGGAACGGTCAACTTTGGCCACCCCTGGGCTACTGGGATACCCTTTAACTAGTGCTAATCACGTGTGTTTCATTCAATCCATTCAAGTCCAGGAGCTTGTTCAAACCATGTCCTAGAATATTGAATTAAGCCATGCATGGCCATAAAAGACTACACTAAGCAATCCAGGAAGTACTGTTTTTCACACTTCTTTGAACTGGATGTCTGGCAATTGGTTGAAACTTAACCCTGAAAAAACAGAATACTGGCTGGTTGGGTCAGAGGCTAAACTTGGCGATCTGAGGCATATGGCATCGTCGTTAACTGTCAGTGGAACTTTTCCCCTATTAGTGAATAGGAGTATGAGTCTGGGTCTAGTGTTGGACAATTCTCTGTCATTTCTGCCTCAGATAAAACAAGTAGTAAAAACTTGCATGTTCCATCCAAGGACAATCAAAAAGATCAAACTATTTCTCTCTGACAGAGACTGTGCTACTGTTCTGAATGCCCACGTAACATCTTGTCTCGACTGGCAACGCCCTGCATGTGGGTCTGCCTCGGTATCGAACCAGACTGCTCCGGGGCATTCAGAATGCCTCAGCTCGGTGTGGAACCAGACTGCTCCGGGGCATTCAGAATGCCTCAGCTCGGTGTGGAACCAGACTGCTCCGGGGCATTCAGAATGCCTCAGCTCGGTGTGGAACCAGACTGCTCCGGGGCATTCAGAATGCCTCAGCTCGGTGTGGAACCAGACTGCTCCAGGCATTCAGAATGCCTCAGCTTGACTCTTGATTGGTCGATCCCGTCGGGAGCCAAATTCCCAAATTTTACTGGATTTACATTGGCTCCCAATTGAGCTTCGTGCACAATTCAAAGCACTTCGTGCTGAATTCACAAAGCACTTCCTCTCTGTCTGACTGAGAAACTGCAGGTTTATAATCCTATTAGGAGTCTGAGGTCCTGCACACCATGTCCCTGTGTCAGTCATGTTTTAAACACAAACGTTTTGGAGCTTGTGCTTTTTCGGTCCTTGGTCCACAGATTTGGGATGCTCTGCCTGTAGAACTCCGCCTTACCACTGAAATTCTCCTTTTAGGAAGAAACTAAAAACATTCTTATTTCACAAGTTATGCTAATTTAATCGGGACAATGTATTGCCAAATGTTTTGACACTGATACTTTATGCTGTGTGCTGTTTTTTGTATATGTATGTGTGCTGTTTTTTGTATACGTATGTGTGTGTGTTTTTTTTTAATGTATATTCATGTCCTGTGCAGTGCTCTGAAACAACCTGTGGTCTGTGGGGCGCTACATTTTTTTTTAAATAAAAAATTAAATATTGAATTTTATTTAAATAAAATATATCTCAAGAACATCATAAACCCATTTGCGTTGAATTCTGCAGACTAAATATATCCTTTGGCAATGTCCATTTACAAACCACCACATTGATGATATCCAAGGACTAAACATTTATGTTTAATATGGACTACATAGTCTAATCCTATCTAACATATTTTTCTCAATCTCTATCCCTAGCAAATTTTAGTAATATTAATTTGGATACAATTAACATAATTGTAATCAAATAAAATACTTCTTTTTAACTTTTACTGTAAAATACATTCTGAAATAAAATAAAATAAAAAAAAAACTGTGCTTAGGTGTTAGCAGTGTGTGATGTGTGTGCCAAGATACTCTCGTACTCTCTATGGAGATGGCCATCCATCAGAAGGAAAGATATGTATGTCACTCTGCCTATCAATGATTGACTTTAAAAAAAAAACTAAAGAACTTTGGAACAGGAGATGAACCCCATTGTGATTCTCTTTAAAAAGAAAGAATGCTTCTTACCGTGCAGATCTCTTTCTTCAGCTTTACAGAATGTTTTTTAAATTCAATCTCATGGAATGTGAGGCTTTATAGCTGAGACATTATTGTGCTGGATGTAATGGAAACAGCTATAACTGAAGGAAACCAGATATTGTTGTGCCATGCAAACATAGTGCTTACATTAATATCAGTGTGTCAGGAGGTTGATGTTTCCTTTTTTATTACATTTCTTTTTTTTCTGTGAGAGGTTTTCTTTTGGTCTCCCTGGAGACAGTCTGCTTTACAATTTACAAACGCAGAACTCTGATATCGTATCTTATCATATACAACTTGCACCCCGTGTATAATGTGCATGATTGGACAGATTTCAATTACATCCCTTGTAAAACGTGCACCTCTTGTAAACTACTCAAGCAAAAACACCAATATAATAAAAATAGTAGCACTAATAATAAAGAGAGTACTAGTAGAGAATTCAGAGCACGGACACAGAACACACAGAAAGTCTATTGAGATGTGTAAAATAACTATGGTACGTCTAAAACAAAAGTAGTTTTCAGGGCAAACAAAAACAAATTTCAACAGTCATGTGAACACAAAAGTTAAAAACATTATGTCATTAAAAACTATCAATACTATTTTATAAGTTCCCCACCAGTGAAGAACACAATATGGTAAGATTTTAAGTGGGTTCTGGTTCTCAAAATCTCTTTATCAATACAATGTTAACATTTCTTCCTGTCTTATTAACCCTGCAGTTATCACTTACTATAACTGTTTGTGCTGCATGCCCTAAAGGTTATAACAGATATTATATAATAAATTAATTCTATTACCCCCCCCCCAAAAAAACAACAACCCTAGATACAAAGCAAAGCTGCACCCGAGCAATGGCAATCTCAATGCAGGTTAGAGAGCACAACCTGCTGCTCACAGCCTTTTGTCAAAACAAGCTTTCTCAAAACACAGCATCAATGTGGCTTGGTTTAATTGACTATCAATTAATCAATTAGGACCTGGACACATTCTGCACGTGGAATTGGCAGAGATGGAATTGTTACCCCATCCCTGCCAAATTGAAATTAAAAATATATCACATTTTATTTATGAACATTACATGTACGGTGCCCCTGCCCTGACATGCCCTGTTTTTATGCACACCGCTTTCCACTGTATTTGCATTCTATTCAGTAATCTTAATCAAGCAATCCATTAATCACTCCTGGAGGTGAGTCCTTGGTTGATATTCAGGCTGTAGGCTTTAAAGTTTTAAAGACAAAAGGAGTGTGACAGCAGTGTGTGAGTGTGGGTGGGTGTGTGGGTGTGTGTGTGTGCGTGTATGTGTGTGTGCTTTGTATTTAATTAATATCTGAAGCCACCAAAGTATGTCAGATATGCTGCTTGTTTAAAGTTTGTTTTGAATTGGACTATAGCTCAGCTTTTTTTTTTTTTTTTTTGGCAAGATCAGAAGTGGTAATTATGATTTGATAATCTATGTGGATAAATATGTGACCTTGACTTTGAGTCCAGGGCATTCCCATTCCTATCATGATCCAAGTAGGAATTAAGCCTACCCATTGATTTGCAAAAATACAGTACGAAGCAAACATTATGGTAACGCATTTGCACTAACAAGACAGAAAATCGGGTATCGTAAAAATGTAAATATGCTGTTGTGTTTTTTTACCATTCTACTATGCTGTCAAAATTACATTATGTCTGAGTGAAAGTATTTAATTTAACTCAGAAACAATAAAACATACAACCTTATTGAGGGATGTTTACTGGGTAAACTGCATATACATTATAATACACTAAAATACATTTGTGTGCAGTGAATTCAGATTTTTGTAGAGGGCACTTAGCGCGCAAACAGAACATTAACAAACCCATCATAGCTATGCGTTTCAAGTGGCCTGACCTTTATCCTCTTTTCAGGGTTATATTTGACATTCCTGAAGTTTCTGCTATCGAACTGTAATGGGAAAAATCTTGACAATCTTACCAGCTGCTGTCCCTGGACTCCCCAGGCTGCATATTGTAGCACTGAATCAGCAACTTCTGGTGGATTGAGCTCCCAAACCTCCCTTGGGACAGGAGAACAGGAGGGTGAAAAAGATGTTTAGGAAAAAGACACATTTAGCTATTCAAACGAATGCAAAGATTTTTTTTAATAAACTGTCATACCTGGTATGCAAGCTGTAAATTAAATATGAGGCTGTGAAAGAGTATCGATAGACCTAGAAGACACAAGTACATAATTTAAATAATAGGCAAACAATAGTTTTGGAAAGATATGAGGTGAATATTTTCATTGACATTGCTCTTGAATGGGTCAAGGTCAAAGGCTTTTTTCGGCTTTGGCCGGCATAAAAAGAGTGATGTTGCCACAGTTTACAATATCCCCTATTGGTCACGATTTTGTATTGAATGTTTACATTTTTTAAAAACAGTCAGTGGGGTTCGTTGAAGTTGAACTGCCATAATTTTGAAAAAATAACCTAAACAGATATGCATTATAAAATACATGCTGTAGCGTGCACGGGGGTAGGCAGCAGCAGGGCTGGTAAGTGACATAATCATACATGAAGACATAAGCCCGATATACTCTCCTTGCAAAGGAGCCGGCTCTTTTGCACAGTGGTATCGGCGCTGTAGTGCCGGAGGTGCCGGGTTCACGCCCGCCCTCCACCTGTGTGAGGATTGCCTCGCTCTGTGTGATGAGCCTGCCTGCGTTAACCGAGATTGCCACAATGCAATTATACATGCAGTGGCTAAAGAAGACATAGTATGCAACATCACTGTAAACTTGTCAAAAAGTGTCTGGTTTCTCTTCGATGTAGTGAACCAATATTTTTGTTATTGACAGTACTTGACTTTACACAGATTGCCTTTATGCAATGAATGACGAATGGATGCCTTACTGAAGAGTTCTGAAAACAATATGCCTTTGCAAACTCTTTGTGTGGGTGTAAATTGTATTCATTTATGTATTCATCAATACTGTGCACTCTTTGAGCTCCTTATGCACAAAATACATCACATACTGCAGCAGTTTTCAAACTGGGGTACTCGAGAGCTCCTCGAGAGCTCCTCAAATTAACGATGTTGAATCTCCTTTCAAATAAAAGCACAGTCGTACTGGTGTACGTTTCCTTTCTGTTGGGCGAGGTTAACTATAAACACCCAACCGGCTGCTGACAGTGTGTGAGCGCACATGGCTAAATTATATATTTAAAACAGCAGGGCGGTGGTTCTGCAGTCTGTAGGCTAAAAAATACAAAAAAATAAAATAAAATCACTGTATGATGTTGCTTCTTTTAAAAAATGTGTTGTATTTACTAGGTACGTTTACTTTCTGGAGTTTAAATGTTCAGTGTGTTTGATCTAATTTTATGTTTTTAAATAACATTATTATTCAGCTGAGCAGGCATTAGACAGTGAAATCACTGTGCTGGAGCTGGAGCGTACACGACTGTGTTATCTTTACTTGCAATGCTTTGTGTTTTTTCACTATGACTAATTTGTTGAAGAACTCCTTTGTCGATTGATTACATTAGTCTACGCATGTACGCCACTAATTATTAGGATAATAAAAGCAAAAGTACGCTATTATTATTATTATTATTACAAAAATGGAATCTCAGGATTAAAAAAAAAAATCAATCCCTAACTCAGGGATTGGGAAGTGTCTGTAATTGGATTCCCTGCTCCAGACCTATTGAGCGTGTTCATATCATATAGCAAGTGCCCATCAACAAGCTGTCTGGCAGCTGATTAACATGAAACACTAAACACTAATCTGGAAGCATTTTGCTAAAGTCATTTTTGACTGCATGATATAAATGTCACCTTTCTACTTTATTCAAATTTAATTTCTGGAAATATTCACTTCAAAACAATGTGATTATTTGGCTGGATTCGATACTCCACAAGACACACAGCATTTTAAATGTCCAGCTCAAGTGTTAAACGATAACATTCGAGTTAAATTATTAATAATAATAATAATAATAATAATAATAATAATAATAATAATAATAATAATAATAATAATAAAACACACATATTCAATGTATTATGCAATATGATTATTATTATTATTATTTTTATTTAAATGCCTGTATCTGTAAATTTTAAATTGTTTTATGCAAAATGCCCCGTCTGTTTTCTCTCTACACTTCTGCATTTACTGGAAGAAATGCGCGACTTTTGTTGAGAATTGCTTTCTGATTTTGTTTTAAATTAGAACCCTAGGTTTTGTTTTTCCAAAGCAACCTGTTTCTGGACTTGTTTTGCCATACTTATTGGTCTGGATTTTGAAATAATTTTACATAGCATTTTTAGTTTTAATTTAATTTAATTTAATTTAATTTAATTTAATTTAATTAAATTGTATTGTATTGGTTTAACAGTAGTTTTCCATGAACAGTAACTGGCTGAACTCGAGCCCCTCCTCCTTTCCTGTGTGCCTTCTGAGCTTGCAAATCGAGGCTTGCTTATTTATTTTTTTGATGACCAGCTTACATTTTTTTGTAACTTGAAGTCATATTTGTTCATTTTAAAATACAGAATAACATACCCTTGTGTATGGGCTGCATTGTTTACTAATCAGGGTGTAGTTTTACTGAAGTCTGTGATAAAAAGCAGGCACATCCATCACATTGGTAGCTAAGCATTTTAAATATATATATTTCCAGTTAACATCAATAAGTACTTAAGCCTAGCTAATGGAAAATACTGTACCAGAATTTCTGTTTTCATATGTATATTATGATCTCAGATGGGGGTACGCGGTAGACTAGATTTTTTGGAAAGGGGTACGTGGCCTAAAAAGTTTGAAAACCACTGACATACTGTTAGTTAACATGTTAGTCATGTTTGATAGTAAACCCCAATTGAGGAATACAAAAAACAAACCAAAAAAAAACGTTTATTCAACAAAAAAATGATTGAACTAAGCTTATGTTTTTCTTTTTGTACTGAAATACGGGATTATATTTAAAAAGTATTTTTAAAATGCCATTTTTTCAAGTGAATATACAGTATTCTGTTTTTTGTTAAATGGTTATAAAGCGACTGTCACGTCTGTGTGTTTCTCCCAAATCTATAATGCAAGATAGCAGATAAACTCAGCTTCATTGCCCATTATGAACCTTTCTCATTGCATGTGAAAATGTCAATGGTTTTAATGTAGCAACTGACAAAAAAAAAAAAAACACTATCTTACAATAAAATACACAAGCTACACTATACATGAAATGTATGCTAATATTCATTCAAGCAGAGTATGTCAGTAAATGCATTCATTCTTTCTGAATACAACCGTTAGGATCTTAATGTGTTCTCTTCCTCAGTTGAAAACCATTATACCAAATGTTTAACTTAAACTAACCCTAAAAGTAACCCCCTCCTGTGCTGAATAATACTTGCATTTCCATATCACTGTATCACTGCTTCTAATTAAGTACAAACTGCAGGAGCTAAGGAATCACCCTTGGATGTCACCCATGGGACTATAAGGACTTAAATACCTTTAAGCATTACATTTATTTATATATACCTGCAGATGGGACTGTCCCTGATAAGAGATTAGTTTATATTGTAATTAAATGTGCAGTCTGTCTAATATATGCAGAAGCATAAATATGATATATTAGTCATGCTAAATGCACATGTCTATAAATACATACAGTATAATTGACAAATATAATAAATATGAATACTGTCTGAAGCAGCTTGATCTACATCACTGACATGATAATAGCATTCAGAGGAAAATGTAATATTATCTCTGTTCTATATATTTCAGTTTCTTCTGGGAGTTAATCAAGCCTCACATACTCCTCCTTTAAACTAGAATAATGGTTTCACAACTCTTCTGAAAAATGACAGTAGCCAATGAGGCAATTGTAAAGCTCCAGACTTCACAGGAGGATAAGGTATCCAATGTACAAATTAAAAACAATGACAATAATTTAGCCTTTACAGAAAATTATCTATTTACGCACATCTTTAACACTGTAGATGTTCTAAGAAAAAGCATGCATTTCTTAGTTAATTAGGCTCTAAAATGCAGTTGGCATATTAGTCAGTGAGCACAGAACGTTAACAATTACAACAACAAAAAAATGAGACTAAACTTGAGTGAAGTTCAATTACCCACAGAGAAAAGACCTTGATTGATGTATCCGTATGAGTGTTCAATCTTAATTTAAAATCTCAAGTGAATTCTTGCATGTTTCAGGCTATGGCAGATAAAGAAATCACATCCTAGTCCAGATGTCTGTTCTTCCAATACTGGATTATGGTGACATTGTCAAAATGGCCTTGAAAGCTGCTTTGGGGAAGCTTGATGCGTTATACCATTTTGCTTCAGATTTATAACTGGTGCTTCTTATCTTACTCATCACTGCAATCTTTATACTATGGTTGAATGGCCTTCATTGCACACTAGGCAATTGGATCATTGGCTTAGGTTAGTTTAGAGAACCCTGATTGGGAAAACCCCACTATATCTGCACAACCTATTACAGTGCTCTGCTTTAGTTTACAATTTAAGATCAGATTAATTTATTAGATTGGTTCTTCCCAGAGTGTCCACTGTTTTTGGGTGTAATTCATTTCAGTTTGCGGCTGTTTATGACTGAAATGAATTTCAAATCAAATTAAAACTACAGAGTTTTGTTTCGGAGGATGTTTTTAGTCAGAATCTGAACTCACTATTGTCTGTATGTACTTGTTAATTAGTTATTTATTTATTCTATGTTGTATTTGTTTGCTTTGTGCTGCTGTTGTTCTCTATCTTCTTATCTGGTCAAATAAAGGATAAATGAAATAAATTAAATGAAGTTATGATAAGTGTCAAGATTGAAGCATTCTCCACAGACCCACTTTGATGTAGATCTCTACAACGCATAGCGTTTCTGATAAAAAAAATGTCATGGTACATCTAAAAATGGAGATTAGAATGCAGCCAAGAGAAGTGATTTATTTATTTTTTGACAAACTACACAGTAGCATATTTTAATATGCCTGGAAATGTGGACTCAACAAGAAACTTTAATGAAGTCAAAGCTTTTAATTGGAAATAACTTTGTGGATGTCATTGATGGGCACAGATCAACTATGGACCAAGCTTTAGTAAAATTCTTTCTCACTTGCATATCATTTCAGCTTCATTGTCTTGGACAATCCCTAACCCTGTATACCAAATTTCAGAACTCTGCTATAAGTGGGTTCCGACAAGAAGATGTTTGTAAATTGTCCAAAATTTGTCGTAAAACCATGTGACCAATCACGTTCATTCAGCTGTGGACATTAGTTCCCATTGGCCCCTACAACTGTGAAATTTCAAGAGTTTGTGAACGGTTTTTATTTTATGCAACTTTTAAGGTTTTGTTGGCGGAAAGAAAAATAATAATAATAATCTTAACAACAACAATAGGCTTCCCAGCCATGGTCTTGGAAGCCTAATAATAATAATAATAACAATAATAATAATAATAATAATAATAATAATAATAATAATAATAATAATAATAATAATAATAATAATAATAGCCTAGGTTAGACACAGGATTGAAGCTTTACATTAGCAACTTGTCATTAAAATGTTATTGTAATGACTAGATGTTTATTACAATGACAGATGTTTTATAATTGTGGCAGTTCTTTTACGATTCAATATTGACTCTGATATGTCTGGTTTTAATGAAACTAGGCATGGCATTTGTCATGATGTGGATATATGTCACAGTGTGCTGTATATATTTAATAACAGGTCAGCCATCCAATTGGATAAGGGGTTGGGGGTTTCTAAAATGGGTACAAAAAAAAACTATGGCCGAGTATAAAAACGTGACTGGACATGCTGGGGAGCTGTCCATGCAGTCTGACTTGACTGGATAGCAGATGCAAGGCTGGTGGTGTTGCAAGAGGCAGTGTACAGTATGTGAGCAGTCATCGTGATTGTGGAAATGGCTGATCTGCATATTCAAACAGGCTGACACATTCCATTTAAAGTCTTCATTATTATTATTAGACTGTTACCCCACTCAGTACAATATGAAATGATGAATTCCAAAGTAGCTGGAGAGTTATGCACTAATGTATATGAAATCTTATCCCATACCCTAATTTCAGTGTTAATTGACATGAATAGGAACTTATTATAAAATGTCACTGATAACCAAGACAGTTTGACATTCTCATCTGTTAAAATTGTACATGTTTTAACAAGCTTTTTTTCTAACTCTTAATATCCACAACCTATTATGCCAAATCTGAGAACAAATCACAATAAGCTAATAGCTGTAAATGTGTACTTTTCAGACAGCGTCATTTTATTGTAATGTGTTGTAAAATGCAAAATATTGTTTATCATTTTAATGTTTCTCTTATTTAATTATATTACTGTACGAGACATTTTTAGCCACAATTAAGACACTTTTTAATAAATGCATACATTTTTAATTTACGGAAATGTGTTTTTCACAGTCTAGTGGTTTCTTGTTTTAATTGGTTTGGTTTCCCTTAGTTACAAAACAAACAAACAGTTCTCCATAATGTATAAAAGCCTTCAGTGAATGAAAGAGCACTTATCTTACAAAAAAGGGCAATGGAAGGTCGCTGATTTTGCATTTACTGTACTAAAGTCTTGATGTGTTTGACTGGTTTAAAGATTCTCATATATAATGGCACATTAGTCCAGGGTGAATATCTTGGCGTTAGAATGAACATTAGGAAGGCTGCTATGGGAATCATTGTAGATGGATACACTATTGATCAAATTGTCAAGCTGAGACTTTATTTAGTAACCAATTTCATCCTAGGCAAACAGGTCCTATTTTACCTTTTGTGTTTGTCAGATTATGCTGTCTATCCTTGTACATTACAATGGCTATCCTTATTCTTTATAAGGCAAGAAACAATTACTTTCTGCAGTAAATTAAGTTCTTATTTATGGTATTATAAATAATAATGTAATGGCCTAACTTGACCGCATGTATCACATTCTATTTACTATGCCTGCCCTTACAATAATCCATTTATGGATTAGGAAATAGATATTATAAGTGTGATTTAACATGTTTTTGCCACATTATTTTAACCCTTATTTTTCATCCTTAATGTCCAATTATGTTCCTTCACTGCAGAAACTCCCCACAACGGCTCAGGAGAAATAAAGGTCAGTGGGTGCCCTCCGATCACTGTGTGTATATATATATATATATATATATATATATATATATATATATATATATATATATATATATATATATATATATACAGACTTTTCTGACATGAAAAAAGAAACAAGGACCAGGGGTCACAAACGGAGATTAGATAAAGGGGCATTCAGAGCAGAAAATAGGAGGCACTTTTTTACACAGAGAATTGTGAGGGTCTGGAACCAACTCCCCAGTAATGTTGTTGAAGCTGACACCCTGGGATCCTTCAAGAAGCTGCTTGATGAGATTCTGGGATCAATAAGCTACTAACAACCAAACGAGCAAGATGGTCTGAATGACCTCCTCTCGTTTGTAAACTGTATGTTCTCATCTCATATATATATATATATATATAGTTTATCTCTCTGTTTTTAAATGGTGTCACTAAAACCTGTGTGAATACCCTATGCTTTTGCTAGGTAACAGATGTTACGTTAAGTAAACTAGCATATGTATCTTTTCTCTTGCAAGACAGCATGATTAGTATCAGCACAGAACTTGCATAGTGAACTTGCATATGATACACGCAATATTTCAGTTAGCATAAACTGCACGTGTCACTAGTTGGTGGTGATTTTCAGTGAAATGGCACACATTTAAACTGTAGTGTTTGAACAATATTAGAGAATGATAAGAGCATGAGCTTAAAGTGCTTAAAGCTTTTAAGTCATACAATTTAATCGAGGACACAAGATGGATCAGAGGGCTGCATTTAAACACACTTGCCAATGATTTGAGAGGCGTCTCATTTATATGTTAATGCTAACCTATTTCATTCTGTTCAGTTATGGTGCTACAGGCTGGACTTTTTGTCTTCGCTATCCCAAGGTGGTTTTCTAAATTAGGAGAGCTGCAGACAGTTCCAATTCTGTGAGTGTCACAAACACCTTTCAGGTTCCAAAGTTCTCCACAAATATACCTAAATGTGTACTATCATAACTTTACTCTCAGGTAACCAACACCGTTTCTCTATCATGAGCAATGAAATGTGTGCTAAAAAAAGTATTGTACATATTAATTAATGAGTTAAAATTCTGAGATGAATGCTATTAGAGTTCCAATACATAACAAAGTGTGACATATCTTCTTTGGTATACCGTATAATTGCTCACCTGAGAAATGGACAAATCATCTGGGACACAACATTATACAGTACAGGTTCCTGGAGGAATGCACTCATAACATAATTAGGAAGTAGGTTAGGAGAGAGAAAAAAAAGAAATATATTTGAACAAGCTTCCTGCTTGCAATCAGAACTATAGAAGAAAAAAACTGGCAAAAGTGTATAATAATCGTCTTATTATTTCTAATGATATGATATAATTGTTAATAGCATACTTAATAACGTGTTTATAGATTGTTTATAATCACTGATAACGAATACCTAAACTAAAGTGTTGTTTTTTTATGTTTAAATTAAGAATGCATGTAATACTAATAATAATGCCATACAATATATAGGGTGCATTGGCATGTGGCAAAGTTTACTAAAAATACAATATGATGATATGGTAAAGTTAGTTCTTTTTTTTTTTACATGAAATAGAACATAAAACAATACATTATATTACATTGTGCCATGAGCTATAGCAACATAGTTATTAAGTAATGCGGAGGCGACATATCCTTTCGCCAAGCCTAATATAGTGTTGCAGTTAAAATGGGTAAAAGCAATTATACTGTAATAAAGAGTAAAGCATGAGGGATGGTCTGACCTGGAGCTCAAAGACAAAGAGATCTAGCCCCAATTGGTTCAGTGACCCAAAATAGAACAGAAACTATTAATCAGCCATTGGATAATTGGTCAACTTCAGCCCAATGGCAGTGATTAATAACAGTTTTCATGTGACATGTCAGGTAATTAAATGATGACGTAATGTACAATAGCATTCTACTGAGCAAAAGAGTACATGATCTTAAGTGTAGAAAATAGCATTCTCTGTCAAAGAGAAAAAAACTCCTCAATGTACCAGGATGACTAAACAGTGGTATGATGCCTCATTCTGTGACTATCTCGTCCCTGTACAGTTGCAGATGAAGCAACCTGATATCAAATATAATATGTAATCTTTATATAAAAATCTGATGAACTATATATATTATTTGAGTAGATTGTAATTTAAAATACAAATGCCAATACAAAACACTTGTATTGTTTACTACTGTAAATATATGCATACAATATGAAAATTCAAACAACTCTTTTAAGGTATTTATACAAACTAAACTCGGTTAGTTTTTAGAGTATGGGAGATACTGTAAGTATATATATATATATATATATATATATATATATATATATATATATATATATATATATATATATATATATATGTATATGTATATATATAAGGAACAATGGCACTACAGCACTTCTCTTCTTTCAATAGAATCATATTGCCAAGGTTGTCTTCAGTGGTAAAATGTAAACACCTAATCTCAAACATGATGCTTCATTTTAAGTTCGTATTAACCTATTGTAATATTTAGAATTAATAGAGCTGCCTTTGTATAGTGAATCATAAATATAATTTAGATTGACTGACTACAAGTTTGCACTGTACTCTATTATGAGAGAAATGCCATAATCACGCATGGTGTATTCTCACCACATTTCATTATTATCCAGATTCTTTACGTACTCATTAGTGATGTTAAGTTTTTCTCTGCACAGCTGGGTAACAATACCCATTTGCAACTGCTCCCCTTATTATTCAGCTGCTACTACTCAGACCAGTACGTCATTCACATTAAAATGCATTAGCTCTAACCTTGGTCTACCTTAACATTAGCTAGTCCTTTATGATGTCATAAGTCTTAAAAAAATATACTTGAACTTTGACCCATTCGACTACTCGAGACCACTTTCAATTCAAAACACAAAATGTCTCGTTTTCAATCACTCGACAACACCCACAGTAGAAAAATGTTCATTAATGATCAACAAAATGAGAATATGTTAAAAAAAAAAGAAAGAAATTTGATGTAAAGCTGATACATTCGTATCTCAGAGAAACTGGAGAGGAACGGGAAATTAAAGACATTCCTGTCAATTACTTTCAAAATTTCAATCACTTGACAACACTCACAATTTGTGTTTTTTAGGCACTTTTAACAAATCTGTCTCTGTGAAGATTTACAATCATCCTTCACCAATGGGCGCACCAACCAAGCGAGCAACACACACCTTTGACTCTAACAGCGACTAATAAAAAAAAAAAAAGTTATTTTTTGCAGTTCATTATCTACCCAGTTTAATTCACCGTTCCTGAATTATCAAAAATTATTTATTATTGACTTCATGTACATTATTATTATTTATTAATTTCACTTTCAATTTTTAAAACAGATATTAATATCCATTTATTATAAAAAAATAATAATAGATAGGCTTCAGTGAGTTGAAGGAAAATAATTCCATCTCGGGTTTCTGTGACCTAATGGTTTTGTAGTTTATGACGTCACATAAACCCTAGATGGAATTATTTTCCTGTAACTCACTGAAGCTCATCTATTATTCATTTTCATTCTCTCTATATATGTCTATATCTATCTATCTATCTATCTATCTATCTATCTATCTATCTATCTATATCTATATATATATATATATATATATATATATATATATATATATATATATATATAAGCACACTCTTAAACTCGGGGGAGACGTTCAGGAGGACATAAAGATGTTTCTGACTCCTGTAAGTGGATCGTTCGTGCACTGGGCTTGCAACGTATCCAGATGACTTTTAAACAATCGAGAAAATCACACAGACTCATTTAATTTGAAGTTTTAACGAATCAGAGTAGTATCAGTACTCCTTCGGTTTTTTAAATGCTTAAAAATGGATTGAGTAGTTACAGACTACTTCGAATCCCAGCTGACAGGCAATCTAGGAGGTCCAGTGCCTTAACAGGTATAGTAGCATGGGACAAAGACTGCCTTTGAATAAGCACTCAGTTCAGTTATTTTCATTTAAATTTTAAACTATAATGGACATGTTAAGTATATTTAACTGTGCCATTCTCCGACTATGCCTGACCTCTCTCTGTTTCTAAAAGTTGCCTGCTCAAGCAGGATTCAGACACTCTGTTTTCTCGCCAAGACTATTGTTTTGATTAATATGAAACAGCACTTCTCCAAATTTACCACATGAAGTCAGTTTTCTCCCAAAGAATGTTGCTACTTATTTATTTGATAAGAACTGATACTGGACACAACTCCCCTAATTTGTGGAATGCTCGCTTCGACTGCCAGGTTTTCTTATCATAGAAAGACCTTGGATTCAAAACTGCGGACTACAAGTAAATCTCACTTTGATTGCCAAAAAGAACCTTCCATATCTAGCACCGCTCTGCTTGCAAGCAGATAAGGGCAAGGCTGTTTTTTTCTGTAAGTTTTTTGTGTACTAAAATTATTAAATACAGTTTACACTTTATGTGTAATATTCCAACCTAACAGTTCCTATGTTTTTTTATTGCAGTAAAACCTTTATATAAATGAAACATTTATATTCTGTAATGGATATTGTAATGTGTAAAAGATTTTTTGTTTAGTTGGAGAAAGAAACTGAACTAATTCTTGAATTGATTAAATTAAGTGCTTGCTCCTGCTTTTACAGTCTATTTGTACTACAGTAGAGCCTTAACAAGCAAAAACACTTGTTAGTTTAAATATTATGTTTCTTATTAGATCAAGATACTTAAAACATTTTTTTTTTCTCTTCAGAGAGTTTTGTCACTCTATTATTAGATCAGAATACTTTTTCTAAAACCTCTATGATTAGCAACAACACAATCAAATAAAATCAAATAGGTCTTTTTAGTTTCAAATATCGTTCTGTCTGAAAAGGGTTACCCTTTTGTTTTTGCTAATTTGCAATACCTAGCCTCCGTGTTTAGTTCCCCTAGATGCCTGCTTCTTTCAATGTTACAGGCTTCCACGTGCAATAGTCTGACCGGCTTCCAAGAGTGTATGTGCACTAATAACAAAGGCACATAGACAAGCTTTTTTTCTAATATTGGAAAATAATTCCATCCACACTTGTTCAATTTTCTTAGTTCAAATCATTGTAACCTGTTCATAATTTGCTGCAATATTATTTATGTTGGTTTTATATTCTTTAAAAGAGTACAATTATTGCAATATTCTGATAGTGTCAGTTTGTACTGAACTTCTTTCGTTTTTAACAGTAGTATGTTCTTTCAACAATAATACTGTTGTTTGTATAACGGTTTAACTTTAAATGATTTTATAACATGTATTTCTAATTCAGTTACTTCAGTATAACAGTTGCTCTTAGAAATGGTAATATTATTTTACTGAATTAAGTCTGACCCCTTCCTCTGTTCATACAAAATCCAGTTGAAGCAGGTTTTAAGACATCCTAGCTTTTTGCCAATTTTTTGGTGTTGATTAATATGAGTCATGAAGTAATGAAAGTAAAGTAACGAAAGAAGCTACTTTTTCTCATCAAGGTCTTATGATAAGAGCCTGCCAAGTTTGACTCCTTCCAGTAGGGGCTTTCATAAACTGCACACAACAGCTATCCATTGTTTTCTACTGAGTATACAGATCTTTTTGAAAGGAACATATACAATATTAGTATAATTATTGACAAAGCATATACCATATTATTTCAATCAATACAGGTTAGTTTAAATCATCCAATTCATGTCTAATAACTCAGCACGTTCCCAACAGGATTTGAACTCTGTTCCAGGCTCAGCTCGGACTGGTTCTGCAAACACCACGACAGGCCTGTGCTGATCTGCTAAAAATATTTTCTAACACACATTACAGTCATTACATTATTTGTTGCAGTTTCACAAATATTCAATTTGTATCCCAATGATCAGCCTGCTTCCTGTAGCTGTGACAGTCTTGGGTCAGTTTCTGCTCTCAGTGAGTCAGTTTCTACTCACAGTTGTGGGTGACAGTCTTTAAAAGCCTGATACCTGCAAAAACTTCAATCTTGTTACCTGGGCTCCCATCTCTACATTCTCATTCCCAACTGAATCTAGGTCAATCAAAGAACAGCAAACCCTCAAACTTAACAACATGGTCAACTACACTACATGCCAGCATTGAACCTATCTGTCTTACTAAAGCATGTTGACATTGTCCATCTACTACTTATATTCAACTGCACTTACCATCACTATAATGTAGATCAGTAATAAAAAGTAAATGATCCAATGTTATACTAGTAATGAAATTATTAAAGTTTAATTGACTCTATCATATTGCACCTGGGGTGAGGGAGAAAAAAGAGGAAAACGTTTTTCACTCAGAGATGACATCCTAAAATTGTATTTTGTCTCTTCAACTCATCAATTCATATTGATCAGCCTGTAAGGTAAGAAATTGGATCAATATGAACAGTCATTGGCTGCTTCATAACATTTCCAACTCAAAGGGGAATAAAGTGTATTCTTTGATTTAATTGCCTTGTCAAAACATTGTTCCACAAAACTGAAAGTGCTACATAAACATTCATAAAACATCAAGGAGGAGGGCTATAGGTGTTGCAGTAATGTGAACAAGGAAAGCTTTCTGACAGCAGCATTACACATGTTGTCAAATTAGGAGTTGTGTAAAAGGTGAGCTATAGTAGCACTTTACAATGAGCGACAAGGATGCAAGAAATATAATAAACTAAAATGGTTCAAAATATAACAGCTCTATTCAAACCCTCACTCAGATATACTGTATATACAGCTATGGCCAAAGGTTTTGCATCACATTTCAGAATTTTGCTTGCCTGTAAGCTGCCCGAGAGCTGCGTTGTCCTCCGACGCTGTAGCTCTTGGGTGGCTGCATGGTGAGTCCGCTGTGTGAAAAAAAGCGGTTGGCTGACGGCACACTCTTCGGAGGAGAGCGTGTGTTCATCTTCGCCCTCCAGAGTCAGCGCGGGGGTGGTAGCAGTAAGCTCAGACTAAAAATAATTGGCCATTTCAAATTGGGGAGAAAATAATAAAAAATAATTGGCAACGACTAAATTATTATTAAAAAAAAAAAAAAAAAGAAATCCAACAAGAAATCCTGTACTACTAATATGTGATGTCATTGTGATGCCATTTGTAGTTTCTTTAATTACATGATGTTAAATAAAATATCTACGTTAAGTTCATATAGTTGAGTTTTTTTTTTTTAATTATGTCTCAATCCTAAAATTCTAGGCGTTGCAAAATTTTTGGCCACAGCTGTAGAATATGGTACAGGGTGATGTACAAGCTGTGATCCGCTCCAGGAAGTCACAGCGCCTACCCACGAATGTGCTTACTGGCCGCTGTGACCTTGAGTGGATGAAAATCAATGGGTGTTTTACACAGCACTCTTTACTAATAGTTGTACAAAATATAGTTACAGTAAATACCAACAATTTGCCATTATAGTTCATTTTCATGTGACAGACATATTGTTATTTATTTTCAAATGTTTACCTGTAAATATGTTGGTATTATTATTATTTATTTTTTAGCCGATGCCAATATCCAGGGCGACTTACAATTGTTACAAGATATCACATTATTTTTACATACAATTACCCATTTATACAGTTGGGTTTTCGCTGGAGCAATCTAGGTAAAGTACCTTGCTCAAGGGTACAGCAGCAGTGACCCCCACCTGGGATTGAACCCATGACCCTCCGGTCAAGAGTCCAGAGCCCTAACCACTACTCCACACTGCTGATGGCTGAGTACTCACTGTCCATAACATAAATTCTATATCTTTCCAGAAACTCATGTTGTATGTATAAATGTAAAACCGTAAAAACTGCAGTTTGTTAAAGATTGTTTTAACATGTTAATTAAATGTTTCATTATTTTTAGTCATTTTAAGGATTATTTATACAGTGGCAAAATGTTTTTTTGCCATTTGGATAATACGATTTTCCAAACGTATACTTGAAGGACACATCTTCTCAGGCTGCTATGTAGTCACGTTACCCCTGTGGCCTCGAATTAGCACATCAAAAAGGTTCTCTGCTTTTTACTTTTTGTTCCTTGTTCCAATGTCATCTGAATGAAATCACCAATGCGTTGTAACAGTTTAATCTGAGTACAGTATGCGATTCAGGTGCGATTCTCTAGAGAAACACTATCGGTAATCTGTGTGTTGACAGGATGAATTCAGTGTCTGTCTATCAAACAAAAGTAAAATAAGACAGCACATCCTTTATATAACCTTGACAGGCTATTAATTCTGCTCCAATGGATACTCATGACTTGAGAGAACATGAGATGCATTGTTTTTCATTCATTTTTTTACATTTTCAAAATGTTAAAATATTCCCTTCACTTTAAACATTCAGCGCAGGCTAACAATTGTAGACAGGAGGACAGCCATACTTCTCAGGCAAATCCATTAGATTTTTTTTTATCTTTCACAGTAAAATTGATAAAGCTCTTCTCTTTTCATTTTCAAAACCTCAAACTCTTAGCTGTCTCTGTGCGCCCTCTCAAACTCTGTGACCCATCCCACTTGACTCAGCTAACCAACTGACTGATCACCTTAATGACTGACAGGTTCAGCATCCACTCGAGTAAGAAACTTGACATTCCATACTACTCATGTAAAATGATCCTGCATATTCCCAGCCAAGATCCCATAGAAACACAAAAACTAGCCTGTCTATAACAATACAACCCTGCAATTCACTTAATCAGCAGTCTATTTAATTAGCATATAATCATCAGACTGATTTTACTATCAAATTGGTACTGAAAGTAAGTTGTTCCTAAGATATTGACAGATATACACTACTTAGGAACATTGCTGAGCTAATTTTCATATTTCTTATAATGGTAGGATTATCCGTCAGGCACCTTGCATGGAGTAGACGGTCCATTCTAGTTAATTTGTGACCTATCTGGGTAGTTTGTGTGTGGTAAGGCATGAGAGGAATGAACATCACTTTTTATTTATTATTAACATTATTTCACATTGTAGCAGTGCTTATAGTGATTAATGTGTCAAGCCACATTTTGAAAATAATCTGCTTTTATTACCCTTATCCCAAGCATATTTCATCAAGTTTCAAACCTCTAATCTACACAGACAGAGCAAAACAGATAATTGAGTTATTGCTTATTTAGTGAAGGACTTCTAGGCAAATTGAATAATACTGTGGGTTAGAAGTGTCAAACTGTCTTCCCTAAGAACTGTGAAGAGAATATCAAATATCAAATATCAAACCTGTTTATATCAATTATCATTAACAGGATTTAAAAATACATCTACTAAATATACCATGGATTTTATGCCACATCTAAAAGTGACAAATTGATCATTTACTTTGTCAAATTGTTATTGCTGGTAAGCTGTAGAAAAGCCATATACAATATACACATTTAATGCATTCATATATACAAACGATTTTGTTCATAATAGCATTAATATCCTTGAGGGGAATATTCCAGTGTCCTCACCTTCTCGTAAGATACGTTGCTGGTGCTGCGGCCAAATATCAAATAGGAATGACCACCATGACAGTGTGGTTTAAAAACACTGTTTGAAATGTGTGTTAATGCCTTGTAATTACCATTAGCAGAGCATTACTATAAGTGTTCTGTCCACTGTCCTAGTCCGTTGTTTACTTCTGCTTAGAATAGTTTCATGAACACTTAACGTATAAACCTCCTAGACACCCACAAAGTGTGTAAGAAACATCTTTCTTTTGTTGTCGTGGTTGGTAAAAGACTGAATGCAGGGGGTGATTTAAGCTTGCAACATTCTTTTTATACAGCAGCTGTGCTTATTTTCTGTGCCAATGGTTCCTGCCAAAAAACATTAGTCAATCTCAACAGTGACTGCTCAAGGTAAAATGCGGGTAAAAATAAAATAATTATTGTGATATTGTGTTAAAATAAATAGAAGTGTACAAGAGGACTTTTATCATTCAGATTTTTCTGGTAGGCTACAGGTTACAGATTCCTTATACAAAAACACATTATTTGCCCCCTCAAATGAAATGAAGGACACAGCATGCAACTAATACTGTAGATCTGCATTGCATGAAGTGTCTGAACAGACTGTAGGTTATTTTCAGTAATAATGCACACATAATACATATAAGTAATATATATTAAGATGTGATCACCTCCTCAGGCCTTGAAGTCCTTACATTAAATTCACAATTGGAATTGTTTTACTTTTCATGCTTTTATTTTGTATCATTGTTTTTAGGATTGTTTTAATTGCTTTCGTCCTGTTTGAACGATTTATCTCTTTTTGATATTGTTTTTATAATGTTATTTCATGCCATCTTCTCTTGCCAGGACCCTCTTGTAAATCTCAAGGGTTCTATCCTTGTTAAATAAATATGTCTGAATTTGGAAAAACGTGTAAAATAATAGCTAGTGACAGCATGGTGATCCTACTGCTGCAGTTTACATGATATTAAAATGTAAGTACAGTTCTGAATTGAACAAGAACAATTCTGTTCATATTTTACTGGATATAACTCCCCAATGCATAGCATTTTAAATATGTATCCAATGCTTTGGGCAGTATTTGAGCTGCATGAGGAGACAGATGCTCACAGCAGATCGGATTATTGCTAAGAAAAATTACAGTAGCCTAAATAGGAGAAAGCTTTACAGTATCACACAGGATTGTAAAAATTGATATATTCTATATGAATTTCCATCACCTGACATTCATTTTCACAGTCGCCACTGCCATGCAAAAACCTACAGCACCTGTCTGTTGGCTGTTAGTTGTAAAACTTTAGTACTGGCATAGTATATTTTATAATATTAAAAGTTAAAAACCTCGAAGTATGGTTATGAATATGCAGATTTCCTCAAGTCAAATCATTTAAATATTTGATTGGTCTCATTTATCAGTGTATACCAGAGGGATTTTTCAGAGAATTAATGGAAGAAGTTTCATAAATTGGGTATGTAATGACACATGATAGTCTGAGGTACAGAGTATGGCCAGTTTCAGTCACTTAATTAATATCCCATTCACATTCCCCTTTGTGATCTTTTTCATTTCCTTGTTGGTATTAATGCTGTGAACACAAAGGCACTGTGATGCTAACAAACCTGTCTGTGTCTGACGTGTGATGACATTTTAGCAGAAGTTACAAATTAGTCAGTCAGTCACCAACAACAGAATGAACCAATATGAAGCCAATCTACAAACCACTCACGATTCTCACTGCCATCAGAAAAAGCAAGCTTGACAAGCAGAAAAAGAAGCAGAAGCTACACAAAGGTACTGTGGTAATTGTGAAAATCACGCCTTTGATTCCCCATAAATATAATTGTCAGTGGTTCAGGTTATCAAGTTGAATGAAGTTCTTAAAGGATTGATGCATTCTCAAAGTGCTCTTCTTTAGCTTCTTTTTACACAAGTAATTGTTTCCCATCTTTGAGTTTGTACATCCATTTTCAAGTAAAAAAAAAATAGAAGGGTGAATACAGGTTGATTGAAATAGCATAGCTATTAACCCATTTGAGAAGCATTGTGAATCTGTGCTACAGTTTATTGTGTACTACAGTGACATGCATGTTGATGCATGTCACTTCAAATGTCTCCTTTGTGCAGAGCAAGACAGCTACAGTGTGGCAACAAAGCACTAATGCAAACCTGAAATGCAATTAATGGGGATGGTTGGGGCTGGTTGTTTTGTATAAACGGCGACTAATATGCCTTCAGTCAACCACAAAAATGCCAGCGTGTAGGAGGACCTGAAGATGCATACTACCAACTGTCAGCTTTGTGAATGTGTGGCATTTGGTAAGAAGGATTTGCACAATAAACAGTATGCATGGTTGATCACTGATTGCATCTAGTCATCCTTTAGTAGAAACTTGTGATAAGACTACTGAAAAGGACACAGCTGTTATAACTGTACATTTGGAAAACCATGTGGCCAGACAGTTTACTCTATTTGAAATGCTTCTGTTCTAAATCGGCTATGAAGTGTCACTCTAAGATACTTTCCCTCTTTCAGAAAGAGATCTCTAATTATTTTCACCTTGGAACAAAAAAAAAACTGATGATGATAATTCAAATGCAATGAAAATGATGTGCATGTCTTAAGCAGTGGGAGCACATGAGCAGTGGCAATGAGAGTAATCACTTTCGAGAATGTTCCCAGTTATCCCAATGAACCAATACACACAGATAATCTATATTTTGGTACAGTAACAGTGTATCGACTATTATGCAATACAGCATTTGTACACAATCCATTGTGTTGCCATCACTGTTATTGCTTTTATGTGCTGATGGTTCAGGGTATTACACTTGTATTTACAATTCATTATAATGGCCCACCAATATGTTCCCTGTGGTTCACCTAGTGAGAGCACTATTGCATGGAGTGAAAAGTGAGTCATGTGAGTACAGTTTAAATCCTATTTTTGACATGTTTCTGATCTTAACGGAGCCCACAGGGAGCACTGCATTGGCACTTGCCTTTCCACTGGTCAGAGAGGAACACTGACCGGTGATAGTGGGCAGTACGAGGTGAAACAGATTGTGTAAAACAGCCGATTGGCTTGCCTGCGGAAACGGAGGTTGTCTGTTTATCTTCAGTCAAGCTGATTGGCAAGAGGGTTGTAGTGTTGAGGTAACTTTAAATTGGGCATTTCAAATAAAATTAAAAAAAACAAGCAAAGGAATAAAAATGAATAAAATCTGATTTCCAGGCATTTGAGTATCCCAATTTCAACTATTGTTTCTATTATCAAGAAGTACAAGACTCACAGTACTGTCATAATGCTCCCTCGGTTTGGAAGTAGAAGAATAGTGAGGAAGGTTAATAACAATCCGAGATTGACTGCCAAAGATATTCAAAGTGATTTGGCTGCAAGTGGCTGCGGTTTCCATTTCAACCATTGGTCGAGTATTGCATGGTGAAGGTCTCAATGGTCGCAGGCCAAGGAAAAAGAATGGTCAAAAATCACTAAAGAATCATGCCGTTGACAAATATCTTAATCATTTAAAAGAGGTTATTATTGCTAAAGGTGCCTCAACTAACTATTAATTTCAGGGTATGAATACTTTTGAATTAGTATTTTTGGAGTTTTGCAAAAGAAATTGCTGAAATAAGTAATTGTAAACATCTGTTTCTAGTCACTTTTTTCCTCATCTACAAAAGCAAAACTTTTGCTACTAAAGATTTTTCCTAAAATTCTTAGTTTGAGAAATTATCCATTTCCACTGGGGTATATAAACGTTTGACTAAAACTGTATATACATACACAACCTTAACATTAGGTAGTCCTCTATTATATATATAATACTAGGTAGTCCTCTATTATATATATATATATATATAAATCTCAGGCAATTCCTTGTTTTGCATGTTTTACAATACAATACTTCAGTTGCATTTCCTCAATGCTATTGCAGCATCAAGTAAGAAAGCCCAAAATCCATGTGATGGACCTAATAGCGTTTTTCATAACAATTACAGGCATCTGTTCATCCAATAATCAAAGTGAACAAGCCATTGCTTGGCATCTAAATGTTCTGAACACATAATGCATCACCCAGTTAAGGTGACAGCTGAATTCAACCAGTGATGCTGAGAAGCAATTATTGTTAACATGCACAGCAATACTAGTGCCAAGGCTTACAAAACTGTGCATGCTGATTAGTTGTCATCTGAGATGTGTCTCAGTTAAAAGATCAAGTATGTATTTATTCTTAAAGTTCTCCTGCCTGTTTTTTCAGACATTTAAATGTTGCTTTTGCAGCTGTATAAATAGTGCATAAGAATTAAATAGACGAATTATGAGAAATACAGCTTGATTTTAGATGACGATATTTGAAAAAAACTCTTGTTTTAATTTTAGATAAATACCGATTCTGTTTTAGACAATTATGTCTTTTGTTAGGATAACTGAAAAAGATTGACACTTATTACTGCCTAAATGCTGTGATTAATTGTTTTCTTCTTGAACAGCTAGTCAATCTGTTTCAATTGTTTAAACCCTACTGCTGTTATTATAATAATACTAAAAAAATCGTATTATGGAAGTTTTTAATTACCTGAAACATTACAGATATTGAATATTTAAACCACATTCTGCCAAACTGAAAACATTCACATTGAAAGAAACCAACAGCTTGGGCAAGTAAAATCACTGTTCTGCTCAGTGCTATAGATAAGATATGAATGAGATTACTCAACACAAATGTGTATAGTAGCCCGGAAAATAACTCAGAACTATTACAATATTGTAGTGGCCAGTTTGGTTCTTAGTACTGTGTGTACTGTATGTATGTATTTGCATGTACTGTATGCACATTTGTACTATATGTAACCTTTGGGCTATCAATGCTGTCTACAACCTTGTTTGCATAAATACTGTAGATTTCACTTAATAATATTGTATTCCATGCAACTAAAATAATTAGTTGTGAACACATAAACACATTTATTTTATTACTACAAATATGCTTCTAATACCGGTGTGAACAGAGGCCATGCAATGCTTTTTCTTTTCATTGTGGAAAAGCCCATGACTTAAATCTTGACACACATAATCAATAACATCAAATCAAAATACCTGTTTAACATCATATCCTAAAAGAACAAAGTGGAGATCTGGAGAGACAGCATATCTTGTTGCTTTGAAGGTCACCTAAAAGAAGAGAAAATCACAGCAAGTCTTCCCCTCCAATAGAAGTCATTTAACATTTAGTCATTTATAATATAGTTAAAGGATAATCCAAAATGATGCATGACTACATGCTTTATATTAGCAGAATAGAAAAAGGCCTTGCACATTAAGACTAGTGTTACTTACAAAGGTGGTGTTTTTCAAAAGTATTCCTGTTTCATTGCTTAGTAGATTCAGTTTCATCACATTTCCATCTCTGCTTCTATAAATAATGTCTTCATCTGTGGTAGAAACAAAAACACACAAATAGTATGTGTTAGGTGCAAGTAACTGCCTATCACTTAGTTGTCAATGTAATCGAATACACGACCATATCTAAACTACCACAATGATGTCCAAATTAAAATCATTCAATATGAAAAATATATATTGCAGCCTGTCACTGAATCCATTCTCCCCCTCCAAGTGCTGACAGTTTGCAACAAGCAAATAATAATGTACTACACACATTTTTCAATTAATGTATTTACTACTGTAAAGTCAGTGGCAGAAACCGCATTTATTATTTTGCTTGTCAAAATGGTAATCTACAAAAAGTAACATACGTTCTTTGATTATAATAAGACAATGCATGAAGGTAATCTGTTACTCCTGCAAAGCAATAGTCTTGGTTGAGTTATGCTACATTATCCATTTTCTAATTTTGTAGATAAACCCTATTAGGCTGTGAATTATGTACAAGACCAATAAGACTGTTTGTTTTGTTCTAAATAGGCCTCCCATTATTTTTCAAAAGAGAAAAGCAATACAATAACGAGGTCAAGAAAGGATGAAAGAGAAAGTGACAGGGATTCAAAGCTCAAAACAGAGCTGTCATCACCTTCATTAATATTGTATCTACAGGAGATGAAGCCAGCTGGCGGGCTTCACATGAGCACAATAGTTTAATCAGTCTATGTGCAGAAGCCATGCCTGCATTGCTTGGATATGAAACAGGTGTTGGATTACACTAAACTTTTCAAACCTTTATTATGCAGTGGTATAAAGCTCACACTGTACATGGTATAAATTAAATAACATTTTCAGTAGGACTGATTAAGCTAGGACACCCTACAGATGTATATACTCTTGGTTCTGTATATCTAATTATATTCAGACTATTTACAGATATAGGTTTAACCCATTCTTATGATAGAGATTTTCACATCACAGAACAGCCACATTCCAATCAATCTGGTCATTTCACACTGACACTTGGAAAAATGTTTTTAAAGGAATTTTATGAGGATAAAAAGCAGTAGAACATGTGAAGTACAGTTAAGTCCCATTATTTGACATTATTATTTTGACTACTCTCTGAAACCTAAAATAATGGGTCTATAATATGAAAAATGGAATGCAAGTTCAGGATCATAGTGATCATATAAATATATGCATGCCTGCATTAACCAAAAATATATATAGTAGCGATCTCGGTTAATGCAGGCAGACGCATCACACAGGGCGAGGCAATCCACACACAGGCGGAGGGCGGGCGCGAACCTGGGACCTTTCGCACTAAGGAATAGAGCAAATACTGCTGTACAAAAGAGCCGGGTCCTTTGCAAGTAGCGTATATCGGGCTCATGTCCCTGTGTGTGATTACATCACCTACCATCCCTGCTGCTGCCTTACCCCGTGCATGCTTCTATATATATATATATATATATATATATATATATATATATATATATATATATATACACACACAGTATATATATAATGTTATAGTTCATGTGTAAAATCTGTAAATCTATAGATTAACCAGTATACAGTATGTGTAGATTTACCAGCTCAGCAGTCATTGTATAAAATAACTAAGGAGGTGGTAGTAAACAATCTCTTTCACTTACATCCACGATCACTGTCTGGCAACAACAATTCACAATACAAAATAATGGTTTTGCCGGCAAAATGACATAGCATACTGTATGATTCTAACTGAAATGCAAAACCTGCACGGTTTAATTAAGTTCAACTTAATAATACTAAATCACACTTAGTAGAGGCATGAGTTTTGCTGAAGAGATGTAATTATTAGCATACCTAATGTTTGCCCTGTGTTCAATTTTAAATTAAAATTGTGAAAGTCTTTTTGTTTTTTTTACATAAAGCAAAAGACAAGTGGGTAAAAGTCGTTAGCAATAAAACCATTATTTATTTTGCCATTAAGCTCCCTGATGTTACTTTATTTCCAAATTTACCTCAAATTCTGTAGCATTATAACTACCATCTCCTTAGTTATTTTACACATTGACCATATATAGATATAGATATAGATATAGATATATATGCAGAAGCTCAATAGGTCAGGTCTCCACACACCCTAAACTTCTATTTGTACTTCAAAAACACTTTTTTCTTTTTTTTTATTAGTTTTCAAATAGGTTAATATATATGTTTAATAATACGTTAATAAATATTTGTTAACTTGTTAGTAACAGTTAAGGAACAAGGCATTTAAAAAGCATGATCAATGAGGAAAAATCATTTGAACAGAAAACAGCTTTAAAAAATTGAATAACCAAGCATACTAAAAGATCATTTTGAGAGTCAAGGTTCTCATTCAAGCCTGTATTACAATGGTCCTTTTGCAAAGTAAGAACAGTTTTTGGCAGCCCTGACCATGTCAGTTTTTTCTTTATCCAAATATAAAATGTTTGCAGGCATATAAATGTTCAAATGAAAGATGTTCAGAAGACAACGGCTTTGGTTTAGCAAGGTTGTTCCATTCACAACTGTGCTTTGTAGCAATAACTTTTGTTAGAGCTAAAACTAATGGAAATTTAAATTGTGTTCACATTCATTTTGGAGCAGTGAGGTGTTGTAATTAGGCTTCCAAGCCAAAGGCTGGGGAAGCCTATTGTTTTTGTTAGGATTATTATTATTATTTTTTTTTTTTTCTGCCAAAACATGCTCAAAAACTCACGGAATTCAGTACACTGGTAGATGCCTATGGATGATAGTCGGTGATATTCAGCAAATTTGCGCAAGTCACATGGTTCGGCAGCCATATTGGATTTTGCGGAATTTGTTAAAACGCCTATGTATCGGAAACCGCTTACTGCAGA
Organism: Acipenser ruthenus; assembly: GCF_902713425.1. Lineage (NCBI taxonomy): Eukaryota > Metazoa > Chordata > Actinopteri > Acipenseriformes > Acipenseridae > Acipenser > Acipenser ruthenus. Next base: position 38,651,375 of record NC_081199.1, on the reverse strand, counting down.
GTTCTGAAAATTGCTATACATGTTGAGGGATAGTCCATGATTAACTGCTGTTAATATGAAGCTGATTGGTTCTGTGGTTTGGCAACCACATTGATTAATGACATAAAATTAGCATAAAAATATAAAATCATCAAAATTCAAACATCTTCTCTGAAACCGCTTATCCGATTGAAACAAAAATTGGAATAAAACATCTCAGTATGGTCATCTGTTATGCTTGTTCAAGGGAAGTTACTACTGTGAAAATTATGGCGTCCACACTGCATGACATCATCAACATACGCAACTAGCTATAAAACTGTGTATAACTTCTTATCGGCTGCACCCAAATACACAAAATCTGACATGAATGTAGAGGACTATGGGATGTTGTGTCGTGGTCAATATTGCGGCCTTTGTCACATGGTGTGGCAGCCATCTTGGATTTAATGAAAATTTTGGACAATATTCAAAAGTCTTCTCATGAATGGTAAATAGTACAGCTATGAAATGTTGTACATAGTGCGCTCATGTCCAGGATTGATTATACTTGGATTATAATGGATCAGTCACATGGTGTGGCAGCTATGTTGGATTTCGCGTAAAACATTTAAACAACAACTGCTCATGAGCCCTTTGGCTGATTGACATGAATCATGGGTATACGTTATCTTTGTACTGTCCTCTAAAAAAATTAGTCAGGAAAAGTTCCTACATCAACAAACATGACCGCCATGAGCCAATCAATATGGGTGACCTGCCAGTTTTGCAATTTTTCACCCTGAAATGACACATTCCCACCACTGGGGACAGCTGTTAACATGAAAAAGTCTGCAAGGTATGGAAAAAATATAGCAAGGTATAGCAAGGTATAGAAAAAAGTATGTTTGTAATTTATTAGATGTGAGATGTGAGATCAGTACTGAGGTTGAAACTTGAAAAACAACACACAGCACTTTATCTGCACGTGAAGATAAATACAACCATATATTTTAAATCACTCGACAGCACCAAGGTCGGCTCCTCCTGTTGCGGTGGAAGCGGGAACAGTAGCCTGCCTCCCTCGGATGGTAGAGGCAGAGGCAGCTCCTGCTTCTCGCCCTCTGTTGGTAGAAGACAGAAGCAGCTCCTGCTCCTCTCCTCCTGGTGGTAGAGGCTGTGGAGGCAGAGGTAGCTCCTGCTCCTCTCCTCCTGGTGGTGGAGGCAGAGGTAGCTCCTGCTCCTCTCCTCCTGGTGGTGGAAGCTGTGGAGGCAGAGGTAGCTCCCCCTTTCTGGGCGCTAGAAGCATCGCCCCCCCCCCCCCCCTACTTCCGGGCGCTGGATGCGCCGGCTCCTCCCTTCCGGGCACTGGACGCGTCGGCTCCTCCCTTCCGGGCGCTGAATGCACCGGCTCCTCCCTTCCGGGCGCTGGATGCACCGGCTCCTCCCTTCCGGGCGCTGGATGCACCGGCTCCTCCCTTCCGGGCGCTGGACGCACCGCCCCCCCCCCCCCCCCCCCCCTTCCGGGTGCTGGACACACGGGCTCCCCCCTTCCAGGCGCTGGAGACAGCGGGGCTACTCCCTCTTGTGCTGGAGACCATGCTACCTGGGCTGCTGTTCTGTTTATCACTGCCTCCGGGTAGCAGAGGACCAACTCCACACCTTCCTCCAGGGTGTTTGGGGTGTGTTCCCTCTCATAGGCCTCCCATTGCTCCCTGTCCATCAGCCACAGGAACTGGATGGCTATGGGCATGGACTGGGCCTCCAGCCCAGCACTGTCCTGAATACAATCCCATAGTCTGATGGCGTCTTCTGCCATTGCCTTTGTTTCCCCTTCATCCTCCAAAGAAAACAACAAAAAAAATCCTGCACTACTGCTCCTGACCTGACTGCTCCGGAGGCGCTGTATCCCACAATGACACCATATGTCACGGGTGGCTTGAGTGGTGCGTGTGGGTGGTGATTTAAAAGATTTAAACAAAAACAGCACACGGCACTTGAGGCCAAAATAAATAGACAAACAAAACGGACTAACACTAAACAAACAGTGGACGAACAGACAAACAAACAAGTATCATACTATATAATTACTCCTTCACCCACCCCGTTCTCCACTCACCCAACACACAACACCGAGTGAGTGAATTGTGCAACTATACAGCTGTGCTGGGATTCAATTACTAATTAATTATTCACTTGAACCCCAGTACGTGAACTAATTTGTGCATTCGCCGTGCTCACATATTATTACATACTTTATCTGCACATGAAATGATTGTGCAATCCCTGTGCCTAAATACAACTATATATTAAATCATATATAACAAACTATATAATTAACTAAATCACTCGTGCTACACAGACCCATTTATATCCCGTGCACCAATACCTATACACCAACATTAACACACCACACGCAACATATAACACAAATACACACAGGGGCGGGGCACTTTGCCACAGTAACAAATGAATGCACTTACACACACGATTTCCGACACCGTCACCAGTTTTCTGATACAAAGCCCATCTCTTCAATGTTACAGTGTATTTGATTATCCGTCACAGCCTGTTTTTTTTTCTCTTGCATGCCAAATCAGTCTATTTTTATTGTGCAGTTACACAGCGCTTCCTCCAGTTTTATCTGATGAAAATGCAGCAAAAACAAAGCGAAAGAGACAAGCTATGGTAATGTAAAACAGTTCATCATTAAACAGTGATCTTTAGTTGTTTTTGTGCATTTTCATTTGCAAGTGAACTGTGACATTAGGGCCTTATCGAGCACTATATTCTGCAATTTTGAATATGGACTTTGGATACTGTTTTAATTCTGGAAACTGTTTTGCTGTTTTTTTTGTTTGTTTGTTTTTTAAATCTTTTGCTAAATTGCGTTGCCTTTTACGTTTTATGCAGTTCTGTGCATGGGTAATATTTTGTAAAACCTTGATTGACACTCATTTAACAGTATATTTTCCTATTCATGATTTGTATCAAACAAAGTAAATGTGGCCTTGTGTCTTCAAACTGTCATTTTTAACATTGAAAACATATCTGTTATATGACACATTTTATTGCTCATACTTACGAAGGACATGAATGTTTTGTGAAAAAAAGCAGCTGGACTATTGTGTGTCTGTATCAGTGTCCATGCTTACACTGCATAATAAAACAGACTAACACAAGACAACCCTCCTGTAGTTCTTATATATCTGACATAATTAAAATTAGTATGAGATGTGCTTTTCTGTTAACACTGTAATTGAGATTCTTAAATACAGTACTTTAAATCAGTCAGTGAATTACCTTGCATTTAGCAGTATCTTCAATAACAGACAAACAAACAAGTATCGTTGATTGAAAAACTCAATTTGTATTCCAGGAATATACCGGCTGCCAGGACCTAGATTGTTTACTGTTTGTGGCAAGTTACCATGAATGTCTACCTTGAGAACGTTGTACATATTTCTACATTCTTAAACCTACCAATGTGTTACTTTAAATTCATAACAGATCAGACAAATCAAACCTACCCTATGTGATTATCCTAAAATAAAATCAAACCAGGTATTCTATTCAAGTTGACTTCATTAGAAACACAAACTATTTCATGGTGGTGGGTTCCTCCCACAAAGGAAATGGATTTTTGTAGCATATCTGTCCTATTCTGCTCTGGTCCTATTCTTCTCAGGACCACTGTGCAATACAGGTACAGTATGTGTTTCAAATCTGCTGATAGCTTTTACACTTTGAGTCTTGCACAACAAACCACTTTTCTGAACGATTTGGTCAATAGCAAGGAGACCACGTTTTGGTTAATTTTGTGTAAATGTTATGTTCATTGTGGCTTCTTTAAATCGAATCTACTCTACAGCAGTTACCATAATAAGCCTGATCCAGAAGCAAAGCATGTAATTTCACAACAACCTGCTATAGCCTCCTGAGCGTGAAGAGGCTTCTCCACTTTGTTGCGCATCCATTCAACCCTCTGACCTCTCTAAAGTGGCAGAGCTGATGCAAATATTATGTTTCAAAACCACCATGTGTTGCAAATATGTCAATAACATATGTACACAGAGTATATCAGAATTCACTTTTATAAAACAAGATTCTAAAGTGTCCATGAAAAGGGCCTGCAGAGAAAAGGGTGACTGTACAATTAACTTTGATTCAGGACTTTAGTCTTTCGTCTAACTAGTACAATGTACTATACAAAGAACTAGTTCCTAATAATCAGTACAATTTGAAAACACGGTCATTTAATTGAAAAAGTGACTACTGGGGCTTTCATTAAGTCACATCTTTTTCAGAAGATAATCACAGTCACTGTGCTTTCATTTGCAAATGATGATTCACATAAGATTCAAGGAATACTAATTGACAAAATTCAAGACTTTTGTAGAACATGTAATATTTATTGATGGGGGAGTATTGTATTTTTGATGACTTATTAGTTGATACATATGAGTCATTCATTACTAACATGTTATTATAATAATATACCAAATGATTAACTGCCTGCATCCACTTAGGTGATGTCAGCTGATGTCAGAGTTCTTGTTTTAAAACAAGACCAACACAGTAAGCTGTTTACAGGACACAATAATCCCTGCACGAAGAAAGGGACAATGACTCACAAATAGAATAGAACTGCATGACCGACAAGCATCAAACTATGAAGTAAACTATATTATAGAGAATGTCCTGTCCTGTAAGACTTATAGATGAGATAGCTTTATTAAGACCTGGTATACCCGGGTCCCGTGATTACTCTAAACGGCCTAACGAATGCTGTAGTATAAGCATGGTTGTGGATCAATTTCACACAGCAATGCTACACTTGCTAATACTGAGGCTTTGATTGATCTGCCATTTTCGGTATTAAAAGCTCAAAAGCACAAGATAGGAAGAGCAGGGATGGTGAATTTAAGTTAATTAATTAAAAAAACTTTAGCAAGAATGTGGCACAGTTCTGTGCAACTATAAAGTCAACAAAGGGACAGTTCTGTGTCTCCAGCCAAATTTATACCTGTGCAACGGGGAATGCATTGGCAGATGGACTTTATTTACCAGCCATGTTTAAACAGATACCTCATTAATCATATTGAGGCGTGTAGATGTTATTAATGTGGTCAATTTGTTCAATGTGAAATATTTCAGGATACAGAAGGCTGGGACTAGGAACCAATTAATTTTAGATCCCAACACATTTGTTTTTTGTTTTATTTTTTTTTTTTGTTTAAAATGCTTTATATCTACTGTAACCCTTTAAATGCTGAACACTCAAAGTGGTTTGCTGCTTACTAGCAACAACTTATACATTCCTTACACATTTTTTAATATTCTTTACACCTTGAGGTAAAGATGATGAAGAAGAAGAAGAAGAAGAAGAAGAAGAAGAAGAAGAAGAAGAAGATGAAGAAGAAAACAAAAAAGAAGAAGAAGAAGAAGAAGAAGAAGATGAAAAAGAAGAAGAAGAAGAAGAAGAAGAAGAGGAAGAAGAAGAAGAAGAAGAAGAAGAAGAAGAAGAAGAAGAAGAAAACAAAAAAGAAGAAGAAGAAGAAGAAGAAGAAGAAGAAGAAGAAGATGAAGAAGAAGAAGAAGAAGAAGACTCCAACAGATTGCATCCCATTAACAGAAGCAATAAACTCAAACAGGACATAGCAATGCAATTGTCAGCATGAAAACCTGCACAGGTAGTGAATGTGGCTGACTGGATTATCACTATCATATGTTCCAGACGTGGTGAGCCGAAAGGATCAATGATGTAATAAAAAACAAAACAACACGAATGGAACCAGAATAGGAGATACAAATGATAGTATTTTCCCAGTAATGTACAATGTCTCCATTTAAAAGGAAACTCAAAGATTATACTTGCAGATAAAAAGTACCCAAGCAATTACATGACATAAGAGCACATGATTGCTTTACATAAAGTAAGCATGCATCCTAAATGAGTATGTGTCTGTATTAAATGATATATATTGGTTACATTGATGTACTGTAAGTGTAATTTAAGAGTATGTTTCGTTGACTCGAGATAAATTTTGATTGCACCCGTATCTAACTAACTGGATGTAATTGAAGAGGTTCCAGTAAATGCTCTTAATTGACTAATCAATCACTGTATTCACCAGGTGAAAAGCCTGTGAACTAATTTAAGATCAATACAGAAAGATAAAATTCCTATAGACAGTGTGCTACAAAAAGGAGAAAAAAAAAGATTTACAGTAGCTTAAAAAAATCTTATACAGTAATTGCAGCTGTATGTGTCTCACATACATATGTAGACATTGGTTTAAAAAGAAATGCCATTTAAAGTTAACCAACTGTTATTAATCTTGTTCCATTTGTGTAGGCTATTCTGGGTTGGCGTGTCAAATAGCCATGCATTCTGTCTGAAATAATTCTAACTAGGATTTCTTTTTTTTTTTTACACATACCACTTATCCAGTTTGCTTCTGGGTCATGCAAAGTAAACTCTTTTGAGAAAAAGTCATCCAGAGATAATCTTGATTGTGCAGCATTTGAAGCATCATCTAAAACGAAATGAGGACATGCGATAAATATATAGAATAGAATACGATACAGAGCAAGAGAAATATCATACACAACTTGTGAAGCATGTGATCTTAAACACACTGTGTAGGTATTGATGGGCAACAATTGAAACATGATATTGCTTACATTATGTCTATGATCTCTTGTTCTTCTATAGTTTAATTAATATTGGTAGAATATTCGGCTATTAACAAGGATAAAGATAATATTGAAAAAAGAAAAAGAAAAGTTAACAATAGCAGCCCTGCAGAAACAAATCTGATTTAAAGGTTGATACTTGCAGTGATTTCAAAGCTCAGTTGGTGTTTGCAGTTTTTAAATGAAGGGTTTACACTCAACAAAAAAAGCATAATTGTACAAAAAGAATGTACTCCCTTCAACTTAGAAGGTCTTTAAAACATGGGATATCAGGATCCTCGAGCAAAACTCTGCATCTTTCCAGCATGCATGTCTTAGCATGAACATCTGTAAAACAGCGCTTTGCAAATATCATCAGTAAAACTGATGCGTCTGGCAGCTCACCCATTTGCAAGGTAGCACTGAAGGAAAAGGAGGGTTTGAGCATTCATGTAGGGACAATGCAGATGTCTAGATCACACATTACCTGAGCCAAAAGCTCATCATCATATAACTCAATGTATGAGCGCTTAGACAATTTAATGTAAAAAAGATTTACCTCACAACAATATATTGTACAGTGGGGTGTTCAGATTCTTTCTTTTTTACACATTTGATTTTAAGATAAATGAATTGGGGAAAATGATCATGGCAAGCATCCCAGGACCCTATCATATATATATAGACTAGGAATGTCTTTTACCTTTATACAGAAGAACAATTGGCAGAGCAATGAATGAGTTCATGATTATGATCACCAGCAGTGAAATGACAATGCCTTTCCAGTTTCTCTCTGAAATACTGCTTTCTCCCAGGTCCTACAAGAGAAGAAAAACATACCATTTCTATTAGAGTCACCAAGTATTCAAGTTTCAATTTCCACCCGTAAAAGTGTGTCCTACATTGGTCGTGCATCAAATCCTTAAGGTCTTTGGGTTTCAAATACCGACCCCAATTAAATAAATATATGTTTTAAACAACTTACAAACTAAATAGTGCAGATTTTCCTAACTCTGTTACACAAAGATTCCAAATGTAATGAAAAGCAAAAAAAAAAAAAAAAAAAAAGCAAAAAGCATAAATATTGTATGTTTTCTCTGTATGTTTATATGTATTTTTCCAAGAATATTGTTTGGAGATACAATAATCTGTAATACAATTGACTTTTCTGTCCCCTTTCATAACACTACTGCAGATACCCCAGAATGCAAAGCTTCTCAAGTACCATGACCTAAGAACCAAGGGATGTCAAATTTGTATTACATGTCAAGTGTCCGACAACTCACAAGCTGATTGCCTAAAACACAATCCTTAATTCCCATCCAATAACCTGCAACAAACCTCAAGAAAATAATATTCTGCCACGCTACAGAGAACTAAAGAAAACAAAGACCAACTACATTTTGTCTTTAGACTTACCCGTTATATTTCCCCAAGCACCGCCTCCCAGTATGCAGGGTCCAACAGGACTGGCCAGTTGGCTCCTGATTTTACATGGGGAAACTGACTCTACCATTATGGATGACCTTGGGAGACAGCTTAAAGAAATGAGTGTGGGGTGACGTTGCAAAAATTGTGCCCAAGTGGAATTTGAGTTAATTTAACTCAAGGGAATAGCAGATCTGTCAGTTTTCAACCCCCCCCCCCCCCCCCCCCCCCCCCCCCCTCCCAATTCAGAAAGAAGGACTTCACAATATCAGAAGTTACGCACTCTGCTCCAGAGATTAACTGAGATAAATGTACAAACTTATAATTTCGGAACCTTCCAATTGTAATAACGTACATGCATAATATAAATACTCCTTGAACTTTCTATTACAAAATAATAACAATGCAATGTAGATAATTACAATTCCCAAATGACACTACAGTAATAAATCATTGTACTAATCACAATTAATTAATTTCTCAATTTTAATCATGTCTGGGTTTTATTGTTTTGCAGTATGTGGCCTGATTGTTAATAACTATAAACCCTCAATTAGGGAAATAATTGAAACAGACCTGGAGCAATGTGCAACTTTCTTCTTCAGACCTCTGACAGAAGAAGACTTTTTTAGCCTTTTATTTGTGAATCAATCTTCAAATATGAGATGTTGCAGCTCCACTATGTAGCATGGAAATTATGAATGTATAATGGGAATATCTTTCCTGGAGCTGCATCAATCATCCTTGCATGTTCTAATTGTTAAGTCCTTCCCTTTGGCTATTAGCAGATGGAATTTAGTACCGATTTTCTTGTTGCTTTGGGTGTTTTCATTGATGCTATCTATAAAATTATGTAGTGAAATAAGAGTCTTTAATGTGCTTATTTGAAATTCATATTTCCCATTGGGCATTGTTATATAGATGGTGGACTATCAAAACCAACATATTTGTGTTAAAGTGCCAACTGAATAGATTGTGATATGTAGTGCAATTTATAAAAAATATATATATATTGCAATTTGAATATAAATTCAAAATAAGTTGTAAAACTAACACTAGCTATCCAGTCATTATATTGTTGTAGTGATTGTAATCTGCTATTTTCAAGATCAAAATGTCAGATGTAATGGATTTATTAACTTGTGCAGAGCTTATATTTTCTGGCTTAGTCTCATCTCTGTTCACAACAGTTGAGGGTTTGTTCCTTGAATTAGAGTAGAATGTCATATCACAGCATGCAGGACAGATGAAAGGATTAACAGCAAACCCACTGCTCATGTCACTATATCTTCTGTGATGACTTGTATTTCATTATCAAGTTGTACAGTTCCTTTGCTTAACATCACCTATACCATTTGTATAATTTTTCTTGTGTCTCTCAATTTAGCAGTAGTTTCTTTGTGCAGAGTGAATTGCTTTTGCAGAACGTTGTTCAACACCATCGAAAACATGCCTGGCAGACAGTTCCTCAACAACAATTAATGTCATGCACTACAGACTGAATTGTGTGAGTATGGCAATGTCATCGACTGCCCTTTACCTGTTAAACCCTCTGTCCTTGGGTGAGTGTTGCAGTATTTTCGACTCTAAAGCTTCACCTCACTAAATAATGTAATTTCATCTGTTTATTGTGAGATTCAGAACCCTGAAGCCTCATTGTCATTTATTGTTTAGAAGGTTATTTTGAGCTCTCCAAAATAATATATTATATATTTGTCCAGTTTTGTCAGTAGAAGTGTTGAATATTTTGCAGAGTGGCAAAGTCTGGCAATTTAGAGGCACTATAGTTTCCAACACTAATAGCAGAAACTGCTCCCATCTGGATATATATTTATGCACTTCAAATTCTCCCAATAACAACTTTAGATGAAAATGTGATATAATCCTTTTATAAAGCAGGGTCCAGCCACACTACATTAGCATGCACAACAGATACATGTTTTTAAATACCATGTTGCTGGAATTCTTCTTTTACAATTTGCATTTGTTTTGTAATATATTTTACTGTACAGAAAATAGAGTGAAAACATCTGCTAGCTTTGAGATAAGAATTCTTTTTCATTGTGAATAGCAGATAATTCTTCATTTTCATTTTTATATAAGTATTTCAGATTTGTATATTTGAATTCACTGTTATTATTCCCCAGATAATCAAATATAGGAACAAGACTGTTTTGTTACTGGTCACAGTGGGATCTTCCTGCTGGATTATCAAGATACAAGGGAATATGCATGACATTTGGGAAAAAAAGCATTAGTTTGTGCACTGCCATTTACTGGATAACACATCCTTATTCCCCTCATGTGTCCAAATTGTTAAAGATTTACTGTAATTAAGAAATCAAAGATTTTCACTGCAGCTGATGACAATAAATTCACGCCACCTTACCCAACAGTTCAACATATTCCAGATACAACAATGTCTCATGTGTCGTAATCCAAAGAAGGAGAACCTTTGGAATCCCTGACGAATAGCTATCACCGAATAATTCATTACACCCTGCCTCTGCTGTGTACATTTTTTATTAGCTTGTTAGGCAGCAGATATGATCAGCAATTCATCAGACTCTAGCAGTGGACACCACAGTGCTCCCTCCTGGGTTTGCAAAAGCAGCATCACCCCCGAAAACAAGGCCAAAGACTTTAGGACCTTCTAAACTAACTTTTAACATTGGCTGTCCCATTTCTGCAAAGATTAAAGTTCTGGTCAATGACCTTTGAATCATCACTAAATCTCTGATTTCTGTAGTTCACAGGTTGTCTACTGGCTGGGCAGGTACACTTATTATCAAAAGCTACGTTTGTCGAATTGCTTTTGAAATGTCCCTATGTGTCAATCTGGTTAGCACTAATATTGGATGACATTATTGTGAATATAAATAAATTCTGTCAGAGACATTCACTTTCGTATACTGCATAACTCTACAAGTACAGTACAAGTATGGGCAATGCGTACACTTCACAATCCTACTTTTAATCATTTTAATGTTCAATCTGTAACCAAGTGACTGACTTTAAGAAATAGTGGTAAGCAGGTTTTACAGGTTGTAAAGCTTAAACCACCTTTAGTGAAAGTTTAGCAGAGAAGTATTTGTGCAGAACAGGAGAAAATCTGGAGGAATGTAGTAAAACACCAAAGAATTATGTTTCAGTGTAAAGAAAACCAGGATTGTGAGATGTAGCTTTAAACATGTATCATTGTCTGTTTTATAAGTCATTAGTAATATCAGTCAGTGTCTATAGGCATATCTTCAATTTGATTGAAATAAAGTGATGACATCATTGTTACTGCGTCATAAATATTAAGTATAATTAAGGGGAGCTCTGTTCAGCCTTCTACTGTATATTTGAAACCTGGTAGTAGTTAATATATGCCATCACGTGTACTGTGTTAAGCACTTGACAACTTGCCAAGATTCAATTTTCTTCTTAATTCAGGTAAATCATGATGATTTCAGAATGTGTATCTTATGCTCATTATACTGAGTTTCAAAACTGTAATTGATTTAGCTTCAAATATATGATACAGTATTTTTTCACTGAAAATGTCAACAAGGAGATGTGGTGGCAACAATATTACAGTTTAATGATAATATAATGATAAACTGCTTAGTAATTTCTTTGTTACTGTCCCTCCCTTCATTCTCTCAGTAATTGAAGATGTTGCCCATTGTACCAGTTCAATAGTCACCCTGATTAGTTGAACTCTTGGGGGGGAAGGGGGGGGGAGGGGGGTGGTGGGACTTGATCCATTAGTGCTGACGCTTACTAATATAAAGTCACTTTAGCTGATGTATCTGATGTTTTATATATCTATGGTGGCTCCTTAAATACAGAATGCTTTAGATAAACTATAGTACAGTGCTCCCCCTTTATAAGGCAGTCCTCTATACTGTGGAATCTGTTATAATACGGCATAGTCATTGTGGATCACATTTGCCCCATAATGCCATTTCATACTCTATAATGAACACAAATGGTCTTGTAACTATGGCACCCGACTATAGAGTTAAAAGGGGGAGCCCAGCATGTAAAAACTCAGGATGCAAACACCATATAAAGATAAAAATGAGAAATGTAAAGCTACTCGCTCTTTAATGGTAGGCCTACCTGCATTCTCTTTTGCTAAACCTAGTGTATACACTAGACATTAGTACATTCCATTAAGCAATTTAGAAAACTAATGTCTAGTTTTGGCCAGTCGCAGTTGGTCACCAAACAAAGTATGAGCCCTTTAAATAAAAGCAGAATCCACATTATGATTTGCATCTTTCCACAAGGTGTTCTGTTGAAGGTTAAAAATACCATAGGCAAAGACAATGAGGCTATAAAAAGGCTATGCATCCCTTTAGTATACAGTGCTGCGAAAAAGTTTGTGAATCCCAATGACAATTATGGAAATTCCATAGTTTTACCATGATAGCCTTCTTGAATCAAAACCAGTCTTTTCTTAAATATCCAATAGGGTTTATATTAACCAATTCCATGTCTTTTGAAACAAAGTGATGTATGAATTAGACAAACAATGAGTAATTAAGATTCAGGGTATGAGTTTAGTCTTCACCATACAGGTATGTGGAAACACGTCATGCCATGATCAAAAGAAATCTCTGAGGTCCTCAGAAAAACAGTTATTGATGCTCATCAGTCTAGAAAAGGTTACAAAACCATTTCTAAGGATTTGGGGCTCCACCAATCCAGTGTCAGACCGAAAGTCTAGAAAAATGGAGAAAGTTCAAAATCACAGTCTCTCTACCCAGGAGCGGTCGTCCTACCAAAATCTCTATAAGAACAAACCGGAAAATCATCAAGGAAGTCACAAAGAACCCCAGAGTAATATCCAAGGATCTGCAGGCCTTGGCTAATGTGAGTGTTCATGACTATCTATCATAAAAAGACTGAACAAGAATGGTGTTCATGGAAGGATAGCCAGGAGGAAACCACTGCTCTCTGAAAAGAACATTGCTGCCCTTCTGAAGTTCGCCAAAGAGCACATAGATGATCCACCAGACTTCTGGAACAATGTTCTCTGGACAGACGAGTCAAAGGTAGAACATTTTGACCTCAATGAGAAACGTTATATTTGGCGAAAACCAAACACTGCGTTTGAACAGAAGAACCTCATCCCAACCTTCATGCATGGTGGTGGGAGTGTGATGGTTTGGAGCTGCTTTGCTGCCTCAGGACCTGGATGGCTTGCCATCATTGACACAACCATGAATTCTGCATTGTATCAGAAGATTCTGGAGGAGAATGTCAGGCCATCCGTCCATGAGCTGAAGCTGAACCGAAAGTGAGTCATGCAGCAAGACAATGATCCTAAACATGCAAGCAGATCTACAAAAGAATGACTGCAGAAGAAGAAATTCTGTGTTTTAGAATGGCCTACTCAAAGTCTGGACCTAAACCTCATCGAAATGTTGTGCAGGACCTGAAGCGAGCTGTCCATGCAATGAAGGCCTCAAATGTCACCGAGTTGAAGCAAAATTCCTCAAAACCGATGTGAGAGACGGACCAACACTTACAGGAAATGCTTAGTTGAAGTCATTGCTGCTTAAGGGGGTGGCACCAGTTACTGAATCTAAAGGTTTACATACTTTTTCACACATGGATATTGAATGTTGAATCATTTGTGGATAAATAAATGTTGAAAAAGTATCATGTTTTTGTGTCATTTTTGTAATCGGGTTTTTATCTATTATTTGGACTTAGATTAAGATCTAATAACATTTTAGGTTTGAAATATGTGAAAATCCTAAGGGGTTCACAAAGTTTTTCTCAGCACTGTATACAAAGAACAATCAAAGCAGAATGTCTTCAGCAATATACTTTCTCCATTAGAGGGAACCAAACAAAAAAAAATCCAAATCTGGCATTCTCAGTAGGTGTTTGACTTCAGAAGGATAGATGTCACAGACTATTATCATAAGAACATAAGAAAGTTTACAAACAAGAGGAGCCCATTCAGCCCATTTTGCTCGTTTGGTTGTTAGTAACTTATTGATCCCAGAATCTCATCAAGCAGCTTCTTGAAGGATCCCAGGGTGTCAGATTCCCTGGGTCGTACCGCCGGGTCAGACTGTCACCAGGACAGTTCCAGTTCCCATGGTGTCTATCGTTGGCCACATCATGTGTTTTGCTCCATTTGGAACAGTAAAGCACTGTACTAGGAGCAGAAAGATGCTAGAATGTATGAGGGCCTAAAAGTACATTAAAAAAACATGCCAATGAAAATGTGAAGTGTATAATTCAATTTGCCATTTAATTCAAAAGTTAATAAACCAGGGGCAAATTATATGCGAGCCAGTGTCTTAGTAATAAAAATAAAGTTGCTGCTATACTATTTTTCTGCTAAAATGATAATTGTATTCAAATTATGGAAATGCATGTACATTAAACAGTATCTTTCTAACAAATACTGATGGTATATGTACCCAGCTTGTCTGTAGTGATTTGGGATTGCTGTGTATTGTTCTTTTGACAGCCTTTTTTCACTTAATACTTTGTTTCTTCTCTACCATTCCCCTGTTCATTTTTTTTAAAAAAAATAAACAGTTTCTTAATTAACTAGTAGTATCACATTGCACATTCAGTCAGGACAATGTATATAAATGTTCTTTTTTTAATTGAGTGACCAATTATTTTTATAAATTCCACCCCCTCCCCAATTTGGAATGTCCAATTACTTTTTTTATCCTCACCGCAGCAGGTCCCCACACAGCACAGACATTCTGAGGGCATGAATCGCTTTTACGCTGAGCAATCCAGAGCAGAGGTGGGCGGGTTACCGATCCCGGAGAACAGAGATCAGCCCTGTTTTTTATCCACTCTGAATGTGCTCTGTGTCTGGCCAGTAGGGTTCGCTGTTGCACAATGAGGAGAAGGAATCCCTGTCAGTTTCCCATCCCCCACACAGGGTGCATCAGAGCCAACGTGACACCCCCTTCGGAGTCCCCAGAAAAGTTCGGCCTCTTGGCACAGTCTGGACGTGAACCAGCGCCGTCCAAGCTGTATGACTCATCCTGCACTCCCCACAGCAGTGCTTTAAATGGATGAGCCACACTGGGACCCTCAAATCGGGACAATTTTGCATTAAATATTCTCCTTTATTATAATACAAATCTTAGATTCCCCAAAACATTGAACCCAAACAATGGTTGAAGAAAAAATAAAAGTAGAATAGTTGGAGCACAGCCTCATTGTTCGGAGCATTACGGTGACTCCTGCTAAAAAAACAAAAATAATAAAATAATACATCTATGTAACGTGTTCAACCAGGACTGAGTTTGCGACGTAGGTTTATATATGTTATAGGTTGATGGAAACTTGCCGGTAATTGGCTTGTAGATTTGACCAATGTTTGAATGTGATGTACTAGGAGCTTGTATTAATGATACTATAGATTTACTGCCTGAAAACTTTGCAAGCTTTACATTAATCAGCAGGATCCCGATTCCTTTCCATTTGGCAAATGCATTTCAGTTTGTCATTTGAAACATGTTCTGCAACAATGATAATAATTTTATTCTACTGTAATGCATCTTGATGGAATTCAGCAGTCTTACTTCCAGAACCTGCTAATGTAATTGCATCCATTAGTTCTGTTCTATTAAAAGCAGTCTGCTCTCAGAGAGTCTTCTGTCTTCAAAGATGGAGCACAATTGTGTTTTTCCTGAGCAAAAATGGGATGTTAAGGGTATACTTTATGTTCCAAATGCAACATAGAACTGTAGTCATTTCTAGGATTATCACAGGTGTTTTTTAAAATTGACCAATAATGATTATTGGTTGTTCCACGTTTTTTTTGTTTTTTTACTGTGCAATTTGAAATGCTCATGGAAACTGTTTAAATATTACGTAAATGTGCATGTTCATTTCACAGCTGGAGCCCCATTTCAAAGTTTAACTTACACATTAAAACACACCTACTGTGGCGAATTCGAAGGAATATAAACATAGATTCATATTCATACTCAGCAAGTAATAAAATTAATTAAGCAGTAAACATGCACCAGTGATTCATTTCTCAGGTGTTCTAAACAATACAAAAATAAAAACATTGTGCATTTATTGGTGATGAGGTAGAGGACAGAAGTGCACAGGATGTAGCTTATACAAAAGAGAGAAAACATCTGGACTAAGTAGTTGCCAAGCAACAGAGTAATGCCAATATAGACTCTGAGTTTATTGTGGAATCAGCAACTAACAATATTATTGCATTTATTTATTTTCATAGGTGTATTTTATAGCAAAAAATAATAACTTCTAGCAAAAAAAAGAAGATTTAAACTTGTATTGAAATAAATAATCAAGTGTTTCCCAAAATAGTTTCCGCTACCTACCTTCAGTCATGAAAACATGCAATAGAAAGAGCAATATTTATTAAAGTTTAGACAACAAATACTACATACAAATTTTCATTACATCTCATCATTTAGTTTGCTGAAAGTGTAGAGGCTGACTGTAGGGAAGCCATGGGCAGGGGGGCAGGATAGCTGCCATCCCCCTTAGACAAAACCAAAAAACAGGTGGAGACAAACTGACACACAACAGGGATAAATGGATTGAGGTAAGATATAAAGCCCTTTCTAGCTGATTATTGGACATGTTGTTTATAGACTGATAAATGATACTAGCCATTTGACTGACGAATGTTCTGGTACAATGTTCAGGCCAGTACCCTCATTCTGCCACAAGGAAGAACCTCCAAATTGAAATAAGAGAAGTGCTTTGAGACTTAGAAAAGAGGACAGGGTTTCCCCTTGGCTTGAGGAGAGCCGCCCTCGCGGGGGTAAGACTGAACCGATCGGCCTCCAACTGGGAAGTGTCACTTCCCCCAAGGTGAATCAGAGAACGGGAAAACAAAAGAGAGGATAGATTTGGCCGGGGGTCCCCTCTGGCTCCTGGAGAGTCTCCCTGGCAGAGGATGAGACCAGCGTGGCTGGGCCTCTAAGGTTGGGAACTGAACTTCACTTGCCCCCAGAGGGAGACCACTGCAGAGGTTTGAACAGCATAGTGGAGGAGGAAAGGGGGATGGAGGAAATGAAAAAGCAAGACAGGAGAATAAGGGTGTGACTTTGGGTTAAATAGGGAGATTGACATTTGAACCACACACACACACACGGTTACAAAAAAGAAAATCAGGATTGATCAAATCACCATCCCTTGTGACTATTGAGCTTGAGAGGCACTGTGCTATAGACATAAGTTTCCTTTAAACATTCTATAGCCACTCATGGGTGCTCAAGATTTTAGGAAATGGGGAGATACGCATGTTAACGTGCAGTGCTAAAGTTGTGCCAATAGCCTACCACTGCTGCTAATTCATTTGAAGTTTTTTTTTTTAAAACTACATACTATGAATGTGTGCTTTTTGTTCTGGATGTGGTTTACCAAGGACATGTTAGAACGGTCATGGTATCACTGCCTTTATGTGTTATAGTGTGGGCTTTGAGAGACTTCTTTATAAAATACAGAAATCATTATTAAAGTCTTCTTGTTAAACATTTTATTGTATTACATGTCTTGTCAGTAGCTATTGGCAAGGACATTGTATAACCTGCACTGTAACCTGCACTGTAACAACCTGCATTGGATACTAATATCAACAACATTAACGATTCCAGCTATCATTTTCTATTTGATATCAGCACAATACAACTTTTCTTATTAAAACCACAGTATATGTTGCTTAGTTCTAGCATATTCATTCCTATGGCAATTTTGTGGGATAATGGCCTGTTTATTCCTATGGGAAAAATAAAATGATTAGTAGCCAACTAATTGGATTTCTCTAATCATTTGGAAGCCTCCACACATTTCGCTGCCTTGGTAATTTTAAGCCTTTGGGCTACGAAACTATTTTGTGGCTTTTTTTACAACACCATTTGAACTTATGAGTTGTAAATATTATAACTGGCATTATTTTGTAGCTTTGCGATTCCATCCAAGGTTGTATGGAACACTTCACTTGAATATTGATCAGCTGTGACCAATCACAATGTTTGGCTGTGTGTGTGAAAGCTTGTTTCGGGGGACATTCAGCTTACGGAGCATTAGTCGAGACCTCATTCGTCTGTCTCTCTGCATTTTCCTATGTCCTGGTCAAAATAATTAGACCCAAACCTACTGAAGACAGTGCAGTTGCATGTATTACCGCACCGGTAGTTAGTGACATCAAATAAAATACTGTTAACAATACTGTTAAGTAAAACAATAACTATTTCGATTAAGGTGTCATTTATAAATGTCCAATGAGTTATTATAGAACAAGCAATAAATATTTACAAATGTCTATAAATACTTAACAAGATCATAAAACTGAAATGCATGTTCTCTCCCCCCCCCCCCCCCCCCCCCAAAAAAAATAAATATGAAGGACTGAGCAATCACAGCTCTCCACCCAAGCATGTGTTAAAATACAGCAATTCTTTACGATATATTCATGAGTCAATTAATAATACATTTTAAAATGAAATTGAATCATGGTTGGTGGGGTGGCAAATGATAAAGGAAGGGAGTTGGTTTCTAGTACTTAGAAATGAGAACTAAGAGCTTGGAGATGCTTGGCTTAAATCCTAGTTTAGCCTGATTTGCTGTACGAATGAGGAAGGTCAATTGATTTACTGTAGGATTATGAGGAAGGTCATTTCACGGTCTTGTGCCTCAACAGCATTATCCCTCAGTACCCCCTTTATGAAAGAGGCAGCCCGTCGGTTCCTTGAGCAGCTGTTCAATAGGTGTTGAAAGGGGAGCACTGGCTGCATGCCGATTGGTATAGTGCAAGAGCAGTGTTGTGTCATACCACAAATGCAGATGAGCCCAGCTCTTGTGCATTGTGGGCACCGCTTCACGTTAAGACATTTCCACACATTCTGTGTTGCAGTTAGGATGTAAATACAAGGAGCAGACAGTCACCGTTTTAGGATTGCATGCATAGAGCTCTGTCCAAAAGTTTTGGATCACCCTATAGAACTAAAGTTGAATAAAACCTGCTAAACGTTACGTTAACATGATGAATTACATACCGCTTTGCAGTTTTCCCATATACTTAACGAAAAAGCGACAAATTGAAAAACATGACATTTTGAAATCTAACATGACATACTGTGCCACTATTATGTTCATATAGGTTTTTTAGAAATGGCTCAATACTAAAATTCTAGGTGATGCAAAGCTTTTGGCCATAGCTATACGTTGTGATTTCTGTGTTCCCTGCTGGGAAGTCAGAATAAAATGATTCTACTGTACATCTAAATGTATGTACTTATTAGGTCCACTTCAACACAATTACAGTCTTCAGACTGGATAGATGTGCTCCCTGTCCATTTTGGAACCCATTAGTCTTTTAAAACATGAAAAGGGTTTTAGATTTCCATCTAAAAAAATTGTTTCAGAAATAAAACAAAGGCAGAGTGTCAGGGGGATCACACAAACATTAAGCTCTGACATTTACAGCACTTAATATATTTCATACTCCATATAAAAAGGAAATATAATGTCTGACGGATATCTATTGAACAGTACTTTGTGAATGTATTTTATTCTACTTAATGTTTAAAATGCATTGTGCTATTGCTTGCTTTTCCCATAATCTGAATATTATGTTAATAATGTAAAATGTGTATTTTTATCTTTAACTTCTTTAATGAGTATGTATGGTTGACCCTGTGCATTGTTCTTAGTCACAGCTCAGGCTTCACTGAATAAACAGTAATAGCTCATGAATCTTACATACAGTACCTTGATAACAGGAATAAATTAGTCATTTTCATACTTCCACTAGATTAAATTAATTCAATTTTAACTATTTATGCTTTCTTACCGAAATGCCCTGTATCTAATTTCCTACCTGCTTACAATATGAACATTAACTTAATTCAGTAGATAGCACATTTGCTTTTGCAGGTTTTATTGCTTAATTACAATCCTTGTGCAATAAACTCTTAGGAGGGATTTATCAGTTCAAAACTCGACCAAGCTAGTAAACAGTGCTGGCAACTGCTATACTGTATGTCTTAAAAATATGTTCCAATTCCCAGAGAAAGTGTGTAAATCCCATTTAAGTATTTTACATTCTCCCTTTTCCTTTCAGTGTTTTCAAATAAACCTGTTTGTTTATATAATTAAAAAAACAACACAACATTTATACAAGTAAGATAAAGTACAGTAATATATGTAATTTAAAATGACTACAGGCAGATTACCTACAATAACACAATGATTTTAAAATGCAGTTTTTAATCATGCTACACTATATCCTGCATATTTATTAGTTTGTGTCTATCAAGGATAATGATGGATCAACTCCTTAATATTTTTGGTGTTTTTTTTCTAACTGTTTTAAAAACATTAAAATTATGTATCTACAGAAAATAAAAACAAAACAAAAAAGACAGACATTCTTTTTCAATTGAAAGGAGCACATTAGGAACACAAGTATCTAATCATTTGATAAAAACTGGTTTCAGCTGTAGCATATCTATCAAAGGTACTGTATTTAAAACTCTCAAAAGGACCCATTATACTGAACTGCAATATCTAAATACATAAGAAAGGTTGAAAATGAGGAGGAAGCCATTTCGGCCCATCTTGCTCATTTGGTTGTTAGTAGATTATTGATCCCAGAATCTCACCAAGCAGCTTCTTGAAGGATTCCAGGGTGTCAGCTTCAACAACATTACTGGGGAGTTGGTTTCAGGGTAACTCATTTCATATGAGCACTGGCAATGATGTGTTCACCGATGAGACTAACAGGTATTTAATATCTTGAGGACAATGAATATCAATGTCTGGAGTATTGTGAATGGCTTCAGTTGTAGAACCAGCTTTATTAAAAATCTAGTTAAACATAACAAGCAAGGAGTTTATGAACCTGCAATTGAATTGTTTAAAATAGATAGAATACATTGATCTGTCTCATTCTACATTATGTCAGCAGTTAAAGACAAAACAAACAAGGTTTATATGTCTTGATAAACAAAGTGGAATTTGAACTCCTAGAAACAACAAGGAAATATGAGATGTATCTGTCTATAGAGGAATAGTTAACTTTAATGCCGTGCCAAATCATGGACATTTTTTTTTTTTTGGAGGACAAAAACAGAATAGGTATAGCTGCATATGTTGTGGAATTTTACCCAAGCTGCATCTAAAGCATTGGGGTTCATACCTAAAACTTATAAAGGCGACCCTCAACTGTCAGCTAATCAGACCCATTTTTACATAGCCTAGCAGCCATATCTGCATGCCATGTCCCCACTGACTCAGTGTCCCCGGGCGCTCATATGCCGACAACCCATTTCCTAAAGGGTGCTCAGCCATTACGTACTCCTAAGAAGGACGAATGGAGTCTAGACGTGGTACTGGAGGCTCTCACCAAGGACCTGTTTGAGCCCATAGATAACATAGTGTTGAAATCTCTCTCTATGAAGACAGTCTTTCTATTAGCCATCACCTCTGCTAAACAGGTCAGTGAGTTACAGGCTCTGTCAGTGCACAGTTCCTGCATGCGTATTTGGCACAATGGAAACAGGGTATCGTTGCACACAAACCCTGCTTTCTTTCCTAAGGTGATTACGGCTTTTCACTTGAATCAACCAGTCGGGCTAGAGGCTTTCCATCTCCCTCCTTTTGCGGAGGAGACAGACCAGAGATAGAATTCCCTCTGCCCTGTTCAGGCATTGCGAGGTTATGGGGATAGGATGAGAGCGCTGTGTCAGTCTGACCAGCTCTTCATCTGTCATGGTGAAAGGACCCGAGGTTCAAAATGTGTTAATTGCATGATGAAATGTCCTGCCTATACCATTTTTCGGTACCAATCAATGATCATGAGAAAGCACCTTCTGACAAGCTAAATAATAGATAGCAACGCATTTTACCAAGGCTAATTTCTTTGCTGAGCTTGGCTGGTTTATTTGAGTCGAATATAGGCCGAGACATGGATCAATGTGTAATAAGATCAAATCATATTCCTGTTCTGATCAAATTAAATGTGGTCACTTTATTATGAAGGAAATACTATTTAATCTTCCTTAATATAAGCATTAGTATATTTAAAACAGAGAATTCAGATTGTCAGGAGATGCTTTCTCATTATCCTTGATTGGTACTGAAAAACTGCATAGGTAAGGCAGGAAATGTCAACATACAATTAACATATTTAAGCGATACCTGTCGGCTTAAAATATGTTAAAAAAGAAATTTGGAGAAACTAAAAGGGATCCCCAGTATTTATAACCCTGACATTTGCTGAAGGACAACACAATGTGCTGTTTTATCTTTTATTAAACTAATAGTTTAGTGATAAAGTAAAATACTTATCAAATACCTTATATAGCTATCACACCTATGCAACAGATAGCATTCACCTTAAAATATGATTACTCCACTTTTTTTATTCTTAAACTTTGCAGGATAAAATATACTTCTATAATACATTTAACACAAATAAAAACAAGGGTTCACCAAATTTAAAATATGTAAATCTTTAAGAAAGGTAAAATGAAACTAGGTTCTTTTGTGTAATTGTTTTAAAATATTTCATACAGTAGGCCTACAACTATCAATGTAAATTAACTGAAAGTGAAAACTTATTTCAATAGAAAACATGTTTCCAAATACTTGTCATATTTTACAGCCCATCCTATTGTTGCGATGGGCTATTTTGATGCACAGTGTTCAAACCATGACAAGCTTCAGCGCACTGCGTTGTAAACATGGCACGGTGATGAGACATGACAGCACTGATTTCCGCACTTCTTCCCTATCGCTACACACGAAGCAAAGTCGTTTGCACGCAGATATACAAGTATCATGGATGAAGAGAATAATTCCAACACAATACAAATGGTACCTGTATGAGCTGTTACACTACAGTAGTCTAACCTCTTCAGGCAGCAGGGGTGATGATTCAGATGAGGATAGCCGCCAGTTCATTTTAGCAGCAGTCAACAGATAAACCCACCCGCAATTCTCTGTGATTGGTTGCAAATATGGACCAGATTTGCACGCCGCTGTACAGCCGCTTTTACTGCTACTCGTCATTCAACCTTTTTTAGTCACATCAAGTGTTGTATTGCAAGTTAAATATGGTAGTAACACAGAAGCCTGCATGAAAATACAATATTCTGCTACCAGTGCGACGATGCTGGGAAGAAAACAGGACGAAATGTTCTGGGGACACCAAGACTATATATATATATATATATATATATATATATATATATATATATATATATATATATATCAGACATTTAAGTCTTTAGAAGTGCACTTCAGCAGAATTAGCAGTCTATGCGAGAAGTAGGACTAAATATTAGGCAGTAACCAGGTCAGGGTTGAAACACACTTGCAGTGCTATGGTGAGGGAAAGCCCTGTGCCATTATCACTCCCCTTTGAAAAAGGTTAAAAGATAAATCCTTTAAACACTGGTGCCTGAGATTAACAGCTGTGGTTATCAACATGAGCAATTGATTACCGAAAATGTCTGTAGGCACATTTCACTTTGTCTTCACAGAGCTGTCAGAT
Organism: Acipenser ruthenus; assembly: GCF_902713425.1. Classification (NCBI taxonomy): domain Eukaryota; kingdom Metazoa; phylum Chordata; class Actinopteri; order Acipenseriformes; family Acipenseridae; genus Acipenser; species Acipenser ruthenus. Next base: position 38,627,782 of record NC_081199.1, on the reverse strand, counting down.
AAAACTCATCTCTATGCAATTAAAATAAGCCAGAAGATATGACTTCTGCCCAGCCCTCAGTTTTCAGTGATATTAACCTGTAATCACTACTGTAGAAGGCAAAGTTACACCTGAGCCACCTAGACTGTGACACTGCCATTTCAAATATGCTCTGAACACAGGTTCGAGTCCTGGCTGTTCCTTTGCCGACAGAGGACAGGCGCTCCCAGGGAGCGGCGCACAATTGGTCGCTCCCTGGAGGAGGGTTAGGTTGGCCAGGGTGTCCCTAGCTCACCACACACCAGCAACCCCTGTGGTCTGGCCAGGCACCTGCGGGCTTGCCTGTAAGCCGCGTTGTCCTCCGACGCTGTAGCTCTGGGTGTCTGCAGCATGTAAAAAAAGCGGGTAGCTAACAGCACACGCGTCGGAGGACAGCATGTGTTCGTTTTCACCCCTCCCGAGTCAGCACAGACGTGGTAGCGGTGAGCTGAGCTAAAGAAAAAATTGGACACCAATAAATTGGGGAGAAAATAAAATTAAAAATAAAAAAGTCAACTGCTACATTTAAAAAAAATACTCTGAACAAGAAGGGAATAATGAATCACACTCCTGCCAAATGGCACTGTGAAGATACTGTAAACAAAAAAAAAACATCACATTTTACAGTTTAATGCATGGCATTGTCACCTTCTGATGGAATAAAATTAAGATGTGTGTACTTTTGTTTCTCAAACTCAGATATAAAAAAAAAACACTACTTTAAAGCACAAAACATAAAAAGGCCGTATACCTAAATTCAGTTTATTTAATTTAACTAAATATAGTTATAAAAAGTGTGTGGCTTTTGTACCGAATGTCTTTCCCCAACAATCCAAACTTTTTGTAAAAATATGATCATGCCAAATGCAAGCTTGTATCTACACTTATGTCTACATGCAAGGAGACAACAGATTTTCTTGGCACGTAACTCCTCTACATTATCTCTCAACTAGGATGTCTTATTTGTAATCATATTAAACTAGATCACATCTAGCGGCTGTGCAGACTACTAGAAGTTTACGTTTTGGATTACATTGTTGAATGGAAGTTGGAATCGCTGTTATTTGCCATGTTTAGTGTTCATAATATAAGCTCTTTAAAGCAAGTTAGTCAAATTAGATTTAATGTTCGCCATTTCACAATTTGTCCCGCGTACCCGTTTGGGAAACCGCTGTACTAAAGTAACATAGCACCTTGTCCAATTAGTATCCCCAGAATGGTTTCCTCAAATAAATGGTCAGCAACAAATGTGAGTTTCCAAACACTCGTTCAGATTGTATTACAAACTGGACTATTAAAAGCATTACAAGACATGCCATTAACTTAACATTCATTAATTACAACTAACAGTTGTTAAATACTATTCAAATAAAAAAAAAAACATTTGATATAACTGAGGCAAATACTGTGATGAACTACCACATAGCTCACCCTGCAATTACCAAATACAAAGAGAATAAATAAATAAACGTGAAACGCAAAACGTGAAGTTTACGTCTTTTTTTTTTTTTTTCACTCTGTCTCACGCTGGGAAACCTTATAATCCCTCTACCACCATCCAGCTTCGTACTCAAACTGAGGCTGTGGCTCTTTATACACCTGTCAATTTAGGTTAACAATTACCAGACTAGATTACCCAATTAACTAATGTAGCTTTCATAGTCCCACCTACTACATCTGTTTGTTTATGTTTGGGAGTGATTTGAGAGCCAGATGCTCCACCTGAGGTGAGCTGTGTTTGTTTATAGGGAATTATAGCGAGGTTTGTACGGCTGCGGTTCCTTCGTCGGCTGGTGGGCGTGTCCCAGCAGAACGTTTGGGGTCAGCTGATACACCTCGACGCTACTGAAAACTCAAAGATAGTCCATGCTACCCTGACAACGAAACCCAAAACCCTCCGATCACCGTGTGTATAAAGCCGCCGGGACACTAGGCTACATGTTGCTAGAACAATGTAGAAAGGGATACTTTTTTTTTGTAGAAGGTGACGTGCAAGCTCCAGGTTTCAAACAACTGTATCAAAGGACTGTTGATTTTGTCGAAGCAACATTACATCATAGAATAAATGAGCCAATGAAAGAGATGTAAAAAGTCATGTGACTAGCTTCGCTGGCAAAAAAAAAAAAAATCTTAGAAAAATGAGCGCGGTGAGGGAGATTCTCCTTGTCGATTTTATTCAGGGTGATTTAGATATATATATGTTGTATAGGCAAGTAAATAAGTGTTAATCGGTCCATTCCTGATAGTTAATGATCAATTTGTCCGTTAATGCCACGAGATGTTGTGGAGCGGCATTAAAGTCGACACAATTATTTATATTATATTCTTTGAAAAAAAATATATATATTTACTATTATGAACCGTTTTAATCGGTTGACATTATAGTTTAATATTAGAAATTACAAAAAAAAAAAAAAAAAAAAAAAGCATTCGAAAAAAAAAGTTTGGTGCCGATGCTGAAGCATTAGAGGCTTCATGTTAAACTGCAGCGGTGTGTGTTAACGGTGTGTTACATTTAAGTTTCCAAGTTGTGTTTTCAGTGGTCATTTTGTCTCAAATAAAGGCTTTCATTTGATGCAACAGTAGTAATGGATAAAGTGAGTCCTACTTTTTGTTTAAAGCCGTTTGAACAATACCGCTTAGCAGACACAACTTGCAAATATTGTTACACAGTTACCGATATCTGATTTGTAGAACATAAAAATCACCTGACATAATTAGGAATTCTGTTCAAAATAATATAAAAACTATAAAATAATCATATTTTAACTCGACATTTTTTGTATTATTATTAAGATCAGGGACTAGTTTAAGGATTTTAAATCCCACATGTATAGGAGTGTGTGTCAGCGGGAGCTCCCTGAGTAGCAAGAGAAGAGGGAGCCCTGTTCATGGTAGCCTTTTGTTTCTAGTTGTGTTTTCAGTGTTTTGTTTTCCTTTTTGTGCAATGTGTATATACACCAATGATCTACTATTGCTATTAGCGTCACATTTTTTTCTGTTTACTGTGAATAAATCATGCAGGCATGTGTCAACTACCATCTGTCAGCAGATAACCCAGCCCCCTTTCACACTACTCTTTACTTCCACACAAGACTTTGTATTTACAATGTAATTACTATGTAACTATTCCATTGATCTAGACAGTGACAGTGAAGGTTTTGTCGAAGTCCACTACTTTTAATCCACTATTGTTTAGCTCAATTGACTCCTTAATGTTTGTCGGCACGACCTAGAGTATGTCAGCTTCACCATCTGTACATGAAGAGACTGTACAAGAGGTTATGCAATTATGACTCATGAAAACACTTTCTGTTGTGTACATTAATCATTACCTTTTTGACATTTCAGCAAAGCCTCCAGTCTACTGTAGTCTCACAGTATACAAGACAGATAATGCAGTGTTCTACTGTTTAACAAGGCTCTTCATATAGAGGTGATTCTGACTTCACACAGATCACGTATTGTTACTTTCATGAAGTCTCCAAGGCTGGTAATCCTAGATGATAGAAGTTTAATAACTCCGTACTTCTAGTTAAGACTAAAATAATTTAGCATATATAATTCATGTAAATTACATTGTTTCTCGTGAGATCTAATTAACCATCAAAGAAAACAATTATGCAAAATATGCAGCTTCTGAAAAGATACACATCTTTGATTTAAATACATCTGAAAGCTTTTGACATCTGGGTTTTAGACCAGAACAAGCAGTGACTGCATTGCGCAGAATAGGTATGTATCTCCTTCTAAACTGATACAGTCAATTGATCATGGCATCCAGTTGGACAAATCTGGAGACACATGCTATGTTGCTGGGCACATGTGAGTTTTTGACAATGTGAGTCTCCTATGCTAACTGTTACAGCAGGAAATGGTTTGCCTCTCACCTCTATTTTGGGTTCTTGGCCTCCAGAATCTGTCCTTTTATCAGACAGTATGAGGACATTTTACTTTCTAATTTGAATCTCAATGAAAATACAACTGCTTACTGAATATTTTCCTTATTATGATATGTTGTCTGCTTACATCAGCATACCATTGACATAATTTAAACAAAAACACATGGTTTTATTATTTGCATTTGTTAAGATATTTACTGAATATCTTACAGTGGCAACTATTTTGCACAACTACATTATGATGACTGACAAACTGCCAATCTCCTTTCATACAACAAGAAACCTTTTCATGAGTCTGAATATAAAAGTTCCACTTTACATTCATCATATTTTCTTGGCAGCAATTCAAAGCAGAATGAAAATATATCATAATGACACACTTAACAAGCACCTGAGCCCCCCATACCAGAATATATTCCAAAGCACTTCCTTCAGTCCAGCATAAAGGAATGCAATATACATTTAACACCTGAAAAGAATACTTTGCGTCAATACTATGACCTTGAAAAAAAATACTGAATACAAGTTTTTTTTCCCATTAATATCAATAAATAATACTTTGCAATAACTTCAATTAAAGTGAACACATTTTATAAATGTTAAATTTTCTCCCCATGAAATAATGAATCCTATATCTTAGTTTAAGGCATACCACATATGAAAATTAATGTTATTTAAGAGAAAAAGGAAAATGTAAAAACAGGGGAGTGTGGTTATTGAATATTTTTTGTGACCTTATAAAATTAGCTAGTCAAGCTTTATCATTCTAGCACAGTGTGAAATAGGGCCCTATGTGAAGCCAGCTCCACACCTTAGTGATCAGCAATGTATCGCTCATCAATCAGCATGGCTCCCTCTAAAGTACTCGAGTGTACACATTTCTGACCCCCATTACCTGTCAAGGAATACTCCTCGAATACAATTAAACAACAGAACATTACTTAGGTTTTGTATTTTTGTTATCTCTACTTTCACATTTTTTATGCACTTGAAAAAACATATCCACATGTCATATTTTATATACAACAATGAAAAACAAAATATGACTTTTGCTTTAGGTTGTCCATACAGACAGCAGTGACACAATTCCAAGTACTGATTGTAAACAGTTACCTTCTCTTCCATCTTTATTATTATTATTATTATTATTATTATTATTATTATTATTATTATTATTATTATTATTATTAACACATTTATTTCTTCTGTATTTTCTGTACCCCTGTTGATTTTCTAATTATAACTTCATAATCAGACAGGTGTCATGGCACAATGTCACATTGTTTATTCCAAATCATGATGAGCAATCAAGCAGCCGGAGCCGGGTATGGAGTGTCTACTAATCCCTACTCTTACACAGCCTCAGGTTGGAGTCAGGAGAGGATGACCAAGCATGTTTTTTTGGCATATAATCAAGATCAATATTAAGTGAACAATCCATCCAGATTTTAGAAATGAATGACGCATTGCCCTTCCCTGTTGTAGTATAACACATTTCTAGACCACAAATGAAAACTTATACCACCAGGAAGACTTGTCATAGAATATAATGATGTATAGGTTGTGCATATAGCATCTAAAACTGGATTGAAACAAGGTAATCAAATCATGTATCATTCTTCAGAAAGATATTGTGTGAAACATGGCCACCGGTTTCATTAAGAAGCAAACAGCTTGAAAAGACAGAGATGTTACCAGCCTTTTAATGATGCATGCAATTGCTCTGAGTACTGGTAGGTCAGAATGCCGTTGCTTAAGTTGTTTTAAAATTCCCATTTTGGTCCCATGTTGAAGTTAACTGTCTTTCCTATTCTGGTAAGAGGTGTATGAGGTAACAGACTTCTGTATGAGACCAATTGATTAAATACCATAAGCCCTGAAAGTTTATTACTAACATATTTGAGGTATATCTATAAGCACATTCCCATACATTCAGACCACCTGGGGGTTCTTCAGGAGATTTTTCACAAATGTTGTTGATGCATGATATAAAACAAAAAAAGTTTCCACGGTAACTAACCATTAACCCATGGGACACTGCAGTATCAGTTACCACACCTCCTGTGGTACTGGGAAGATTTTCCATGGAATTCACTGTACCTAACCTGTACATTTGTGCACCCACCAGCAAATCATATTAGCTCTTAAATAACAACACAGGCAGTCTGCATGCTGAAATAAACCAAGACTAACATTGACAGTGTTTACATTTTACATAGACAAGTCATGACAGTTTTCCTCACGATGTTTTGGCCTTACTTTTCAGGAATTGCGTTTCCATGTAGTTATGATTTAGGACGACAAATCGGGCCGTGACAATGCAAATTACTGCAGTCATAGTGATTTAGGGAGGGGATATTTAAATGTCCCTGTCTGCATACTAATTACGAAAGAACGACTTTTAATATCGCGAGGAGAGCATGCCTTGCCATGAAGATACAAATATTTAACAAGATACACGAATTCACGTGTTGCTGTGCACATTCTGAATTACTCCGCGCATTAGCTTCTTGTTTGTCTGGTTACCTTTCCAACACACGCTTCGGCACACACAATTATATAAAATATAATTTCTACAAGTTTTACTACTTAGAATTTATATGTGTGTTTGTGTGTGTGTGTGTTTGTGGAATATCTATCTTTTACAACTATTTTTATCATGAGAAAGCGATTGACCCTGCACTTAAAGTCGTGCTGACCAAAGGGCGTTCTTTTGCTGTTTTGTGTGACAGTGTCGCAGATCCGTGTGACAACGTCACAGAGTCAAGACTGTAGAGTCGATTTTCATGTGCATGTAAACCCAGCCATTGAGTCAAGATGTATTACAGTATACATTTGATTCCCTTGTTTGAGAAACCCAGCATCCTTGGTGAAGCAGGCTGTACTTAAGCTAAGATATTACTCCATTCTATGTACTGACATGTATATTGATTCCAGATACTACACTGTTCTTTGAGAATAGACTGTTTTATTTGTTTGTTTGTTTTTATCATTGCAAGACTGCAGTTCAATTATGATCACCGTCAATTAGAGATGGAAAATGTTGTTACAGAAGTAACCATGCAAGGGGGTAACTATAAGCCTACATTGTGAAGATACAATGTGTTTAACTTACATACATTGTTATTGTAATTCTTACTCTTAAAATTAAACTTGAAATACATACATTGTTTTATATATATATATATATATATATATATATATATATATATATATATATATATATATATATAGGTGTAGTTGCCCATATAGATTTAAACGTAAAATTTTTTTTTTAAATGTGTTTAAAATGTTATCAGAGTAACAAAAAAAAAAGTTTCAAATGATATCCTATTCTATGTAGAATTCTGTTGTTAATTTATTGATTTATTTATATTTTTGTTTTGTTTATTATTATAAATATAAAAAATATATATTATAATGAGAATCTAAAACAAAGCACAGGCTTAATTGGTAAAAAGAAAGACATACATTGCTGGTGGAAAGTTGGACACTATACAGTCAATAAATTCCCTGTACCTGTCAGCGGCTCACAGTAGCCACAGCCATCTGCATCAGTGCCCTTCTGCCATGCATTAAAGAGGGTGTCAAGGTCCTTTTCTCAGCACTAACACATGGCCTTAGCAGCTGCTCCTCTCTCCATCTGTATGAGTTATAGCAGCTGAAGAAGAAGTGGCAAATGGCCACACAACATCAGTTTGGTAATCACCATGCACTGTTGTTTCTGTATATTATCACTGGGATTTTTTATTCTGTACCGCTTTCATTTAATTGGGCTTCAGTCCACTTCAAACAGGACAAAGACATATTTTACCATGCCAGCCACCAACATTTAAAAATAAATAAATAAATAAATAATATCCTGGAACGGCCGTTGTCAAAGTAACAGAGAATTTGACCAGGAAGTCAATGTGCAATACATATTATGTCAAATATTATTAAGATTTATGTTAATAGTAACTAGTTTATTTTGAGTGATAATTGGATGAACCAGTTACTTATTTTGTTGCTGATCCCTAGCTGGGTAATGGTTAAAAAAAAATGGCTCTCTGAATGTGTAGTAGGATGTAATAAAACGGTTTACATTTCCTTTAACTCATTTTTTTTTATTATTTTGTAATCCAGAAAATTAAAACCAATCCACTCCTGCCTTGTAAATCTACAGATGATGATCTCTATAATAAATAAAATGAAATAAAAACATAAAAGTGTTACCTTTAAAACTCAAATTGGATAATGTTTTATCTATTTCCATTTTCTACAACATATTTCCCATTAGGTTACTTATCAGAGAGAGTAAGATCTCATTACCTGTGCAATAAAGCAGTTCCTTTCAGCTGTGGATGTTTTATAAGAAACAAGTTCAGAATGACAAAGGATTACGTTTAAAATAAGAAGTGTGTGTACTGGCTTATTCTACAGCCTCCCCAGAGCACAATTAAAACAATCCTACACACTTATCTGCGAAGATGGTTTATTATATAATAAACTATACTCCTTTAAGGTGCAAAATTAATCAATATACATTTCCAATACATACTCAACTGTACATGTAATCTATTTGAATAGTCAAAGAAGGTGAGATTTGTATGTAGTCTCTACTGAAAACATTTTATTAAAAGATTAAAGAAAAATAGTTTCAAAGCAAAATCATTTAAGAAACCACGACTAGAAAAATCTTCATACCTGAATAATACCAGTAGAAAAAAATAACACTTGATGTCTAAAGAGTTGGGACATTATTAAACCGATTAATATGATAAGTACAGTACATGGTAGACCTTATAACCCACAACAGTGTCCTCCCATGCCATTAACACTAATGAGACATTTTTACTGCAATCTTACAGTTTCATGCAGCTTTATTGTCCCACAATTACAGCTCAGAATGTCTGCCTCTACTTAGTTTTATATTAACATTCAATAGTGTTCATGTAAAGTATTTTGTCACGTGAGGCTATTTTAGATGCATGAGGCCAGCACTGTAGGCAAGGATATTGTTATACAGTATTATACATTTACTCTAAATGCATGCAAAATAACAGTGGGTAGAATTAATTATAAATGAGGTGTTAGAAATGTTGCTAAAGATCGGCTTGCACACACACTCCAAAACATAGACTGCTCTGGACATGCTGTGGAATGTGTTTTTATATATATATGAGATCTTTTTAGCAGTGTTTCAATTAACCAAATTAACTGAAATCAATGAATTAGTTTACATACTTGAGACTAGAATGCTTTCATTATTTTTATTATTATTATTTATTTCTTAGCAGATGCCCTTACCAAGGACGACTTACAGTTGTATACAAAAAAAACCATATCAAGAATTACAGTACAATTAAGAGCAAGATACAAAATATAATGACTTCAGTCCTAATACAGTAAGAGCAAATACAAAACACAGTACAAATTGATATCGGGGCAGTTCAAGAGCAGATAACAGTGTCGATAGTTACATCAGGGTTACATACGAGTGCATGCAAAATACTAAATACTACAGATTGGGTTAAGTGCAGGATTAAATACAGTAAAATAGGGAGCAGATAAGTGCAAGTTAAAGTGAATTAAAGGCAGAGTGCTATATTGTCCAGAAGGGAAGAGTTGAGTTTTACAGGTGTCTGAAGAGGCGTGTCTTGAGGAGGCGCCGGAAGGTGGTCAAGGACTGGGCAGTCCTGACATCCATAGGAAGGTCATTCCACCACTGCGGAGCAAGGGTGGAGAAGGAGTGGGCTCTGGAGACAGGGGAGCGTAGAGGAGGTCTGGGCAGTCTTCTAGTGCAGGCAGAGCGGAGAGGTAGGGTGGGGGTGTAGGGAGAGATGAGGGTCTGGAGGTAGCTGGGTGCAGTCTGGTCAAGGCATCGGTAGTCGAGTACAAGAGTCTTGAACTGGATGCGAGCGGTGATGGGGAGCCAGTGAAGTGAGCGGAGCAGTGGAGTAGCGTGGGAGAAGCGAGGCAGAGAGTTCTGGATGAGCTGAAGTGGACAGGTGGCGGATGCAGGGAAGCCGGCCAAGAGGGAGTTGCAGTAGTCTAGGCGAGAGAGTACCAGGGCCTGGACGAGGAGTTGCGTGGTTGGTGAGGAAGGGTCGGATTCTTCGTATGTTGCTCAGGAAGAAACGGCAGGTGCGTGCTAGAGTGGAGATGTGCTGGGAGTAGGAGGGGCAGGGGTTCAGGCTTACTCCAGGGTTCTTGGCTGAGGATGAGGGAGAGAGTGTGGTAGATTCCAGAGGAATGGAGATAGAGAGATCAGAGAAAGGGGAAGATGAGGAAGGGAATGCGAGTGTATCCATGAGGAGATAGTAGACAGACAGATAGAGATGGTCAGAGGGGGGGAAGGAGAGGTAGATCTGAGCATCATCAGCATAGAAATGGTATAAAAAAACCATAGGATGCGATGAGGGGGCCCAGGGACTGAGTGTAAAGAGAGAACAGGAGAGGACCCAAGACTGATCCTTTTGAGAGAGGGTGAGGTGTGGAGGATGAGCCATGCCAAGTTACCTGGTAGATGCGGTTGGAGAGATAGGAGAAGAACCAGGCCAGAGCAGTGCCAGAGATTCCCAGGTCAGTGAGAGAGGATAGGAGAATAGAGTGATGGACAATGCCAAAGGCACCAGAGAGATCTAGGAGAATTAGGACAGAGGAGAGCGAGGCAGCATGTGCAGAGTTTAGCGATTTAGTGACAGACAGGAGAGCAGCTTCAGTGGAGTGAGCAGAGTGGAAACCAGATTGGAGAGGGTCGAGCAGAGCCAGCAATTTCTATTAAGGTATTTATCACAATGTGAGCAGCCTTTCTTTGCAGATTCTTATACAAGAACATATAGAACAGTACCTAAATACAGAAAGAATAACAAAGGGTCAATATGAAGAATATGAATTCTTACCTCCCAGGCAAAACCGTGTATTTGTTGTTTGCTTTACATTACATTTCACAGCAGCTGTGATGGAGGATTGTCCTTATTATTTCAACAAGACCCTCCTTATTCATAGGATCTTATTGCTTCATTGGGTTTTATCATGTGCTTACTTTTCATATCCCAATTGGGTGACCTCAATTGATTCTAATTATCTTTCAATTGGAGGCAAAGGAATAGGAAGCTATGTGGAGACACAAGCTGTAGATCAGGGCTCATTTCAAAGGCAAAGTCATTATTTATAATGAGCAACTTCATTATGAAAAGATTCTACACAGTGTGCTACATGATTCTGCCTGTGTAAAGCAACTTGTTTTAACTCAGCAGTGGTAGAAAAAAGCTGCGGAGTGCAAAAGCCACCTTACTTTCAGGAAGTACTGCATTTCACATGGTAAAATGATTTTCAGCCCTTCAATGTCTTAGTGCCATTAACCAACTAACCTAATATAATAACAGATATAGGAGTAATTAAAAATGTGCTTCTTACCAAGCTGCTTATGTAAGACCTGGTGGATCAAAGTGTATGACAGCTAAGATTTATAGAATTATTTCCTATTCTGTAATCTCTTTAACTACATTTATAAATACACTTAATGCAGTGACCAAAAACCACAATCTCAGCAATAACTTGATGAAAGATGCTCAATTGCTCTTTACCCCCAAGATGTTTTGTTTTACTACCGTTGAAGAATAATACAGTGTTTGTTTCTCTAAATTAAAGAGGAATGTTGATTCAACCACTGTTTGCATGTGTTTAATGGTACTGTAAATACCACTTCATAGAATACAGATTCATGAGGGATGATTTTTTTTTCATATGGTTCTTCATATCACACTGACAATTATCTCATCTGAGCATACATATTTATGAGCTCATGATTTTCATTAAAGTTATATCTGGAGATGAACAGATATTTTTAATGCTCAGCAGCATAGTCATTAATACAGCAAACAGTGTTTGCAAAATATTTTAAACCTATGTTTGAATAGACTCAATATTATTGAATTTAAATATAATATATGGATATGTTAATAGATTAAAATAGCCATGGTTTCAAGTGTTTATTTAATAAAGGATTTATTGTCATGAGGGTTTACAAAAGCACCCTTTCTCTTTCTTAGGGTGGTACTTTCATTAACAAAACCAGTAATGCGAGCTACTTAAAAGTATTATAAAAAATGGTTTAAAAGATCTGAAAGGCCTGATACTCTAAAAGGGAGTATGCATGTACACCTTTTCTTCTGATGGGTAGATTTATGGTAAATACATATTGAATAATCAAGTAGCAGCACCTAGTTGGCGAGAGATTATTTCCATGTGACCAGCAATCAATACAAGCAGCACTGGCCTCACTTCCCTGAGTGAGACTAGGGGAGAACATGGGGGACGACACCACAGTCAAAAATCCTGAGACAACCAGTCCACAAACACAAAACAACCTGACCCTGCACAGACATTCCTCCTGTCCAATATACCCTTGGTAGCAAGGGAATGCTTCTTGATAACTTTATGCAATAGTTTGGATTTAAAAAAAAGGATAGATATTGTTCTTTACTGTGAAATAATTTGAAATAATATGAAAGTTGATGGATCCTTCTATCTGGGTTGTTTTAGAATATGCTGTCAGCTGTGAGGAGGCACAGAACTAAGGTTGAAGGAGGCAGCAAGTATAGACCTTTAGCAATGCAACCAAGTTGTGCTGCAATTCAATAAAACTGTGTCACATCTACTGTATGACATCTTATTCAATTGTTATGCAAAGTCAACCAGGGTTGTAAAAACTTTCACTGCATGATTGAGTGTATGTTTTCATCCTGGGGCTGAATTCATGCAGTTGCTGTGTAAAAAAAATATATATATTTGTACTTCTATTGTCTGGAACGACCTGAAAAGTTCTATAAATAATTATATTGTGTCTATTTAAGTTACAAGCACAAATAAGTCTTACAGATTTTTCATGTAATCCATTGCCAAGATGCCCTGAGAAATGCCATTTATAAAATGCTTTGAGCAAGTTTAAATACTTCTTATCTCAGACAAGTTATTGAATCCATAGTTTTTCTCCATGAACGGTATTTTCATCAAAAAAGAACGCAATAATTGGCCACTGTAGAAAAAACCCTCTTGTGAGACTTTAGCAGCTTGCATTTTGTTTGTACCTTTTTATTTTCAGCAAATGGTGATGTATATATCTATCGAAAAAATACAAAAAAGGAATTTGATACAATTGTTTGTTTTTCAACTATTTAGTGTAAAATTAAATAAAGAAATAAAGAAATATGTTGCTAAACATTAAAGTATGTGACAAAACACACATGTATTTTATTTTATTTTATATTATTTTATATAATTAAAGCCCCAAATTGTTGGTACTCTTGTGGCGCTTGGAATATTTTTCAAAGCGTACAGCCAGGAAACAAGTACAATGTCATGGAACAAGGTCAGAAGCAAAATCATGATTACTTTCAATTAAAACTATAAACTAGGACCCTAGACCTCACTGCTTTGTTAAACCTCATTATAAAATATATTATATGAAATGAATTTACATCATGTAGTGTGGTAGATTGGATTGAAGGAGCCACAAGTGAGTTAATCTGTCCTATAAATGTTTAAACCAAGGCATGGCAACCTACACCCTACTAGTCTAGGTCTTTGTTCAAACCCTGTAAGCCAAGTAATGAAGTATTACACATTTAAACTCCAGTAACAAAGAGAAACAACATGAATTAGGCAAATACTGAACACTGCATTTTAGGAATAGGACACTTTGATCATGGAGTGGCTATCCATTTAAGTTAAATAGGTTTAATAAATGATTAAGTGCTAATTAAGGGTGTTTATGGAAGCGTTGACATTGCATCCCCATGTGCTACACCAGCTCATTGCTACAAATTAAATCTTGTTTTTTTTAATAAACTGTTGATCTCAAATATTCTTTCTACTACTGCAACATTATGCAGTTGTTTACAGACCTTTCAGATTCCTTTATAGTCTTTTCCCCCCTCCATTTTTTAATCATTCACCTCAATGAACACTTACAAAGGTAGCTGTGATGCATCATTAAGTTGAGCTAGTTTACTTTCTAGTTTATAAAAAGGAAGGAACGCTCAGTGTTCTAAGGTGGATGATGAAACCTCTAATAGCCCAAACAAATCAGCCAGTATACTTCCAAGGAATATTTTCCCCCCTGAATAGTCTGTGTAGTATGCACAGAGAATTGTGAGGGTCTGGAACCAAACTCCCCAGTAATGTTGTTGATGCTGACACCCTGGGATCCTTCAAGAAGCTGCTTGATGAGATTCTGGGATCAATAAGCTACCAACAACCAGACAAGCAAGATGGGGCAAATGGCCTCCTCTCATTTGTAAACTATATTATGTTCTTATATGTGGATGCAGCAGTTCTTCATTCATTATTGTAAATTCACAGAGTCACACTGGTCTACTGTAAGTGTGCTTGATTTCAAGGGTGCATGATTCTTCTCAGTACATTGAGGCAAGGCATAGCTGATCTGTGCAATCTGGATGCCTGGGGGAAAAAATGACCTGAAACAGTTCAGCAGTTGCATGCGCTTTTATTAATTACAATAATCAAACAAAACAAAAACCGATCTCCACTTTGGAGCACTTAACTCAAACTTTCTCTGTCCCTAACTACGGCTGGACATCAAAGCCATTTACCAGCAAACAAAACACTTTGACACATGGAAGCTTCACACAGTACCTTTTTTCAACTGGCTTTTTCTTCTTTAGCCTGGTTGCACAGGGCTGGTCCTCCATTAACCTGCTTCACAGAAGCCCTGACTGCAGGGTTTCCCTTGTCTTTATGCAGGCTGAATCAGCCTCAGGTGTTTCTCATTTCCTTTCAGTTCTGTGGCCTTCTGGGAAATGTAATCCTGCAACCCCTCATGGACTACACATTTTCTACTCCTGCAGACTTCCTTCGTCTGCAGGAGTAGAGAGAGAATATATGCATGTCTCCAGTCATATATGATTTTTATGATCATGTCGCCTTCTAGCCTAAACTGTAGATAGTACTGCTGTAGCCTTATGTTTTCGCCTATTGTCATTCATTTGCCCCATTGCCACTGTACTTTATGCATCCAGGGTATGTCAGACATCAGAATAAATCACAAATTGGGTGTCCCTTCCTGCGATTTCAATTGGGCACTGTGTTCCGGGCTTAACTGAGAAAGGCTGTGAGTCTGTTACAGTAGAACAGAGGTGCATTGAAATTTGTTTAGGCAAAAGGCAGTGTCTTCAGCAAGGACATTTCAGACATGCTGTAGGACAACATTCTGCATGTGTGTACCCAAAATGTCTGGCCTGGCTTTATTCCACCAGCTTGGTGGGCAGAGAGCTATTCTACCAGCTTGAAATCTAATCTTAACCCGGTACCACCAATCCTTAAGATATCCAACATTTATCAGCTAACACCTTTCTGACAGTAACTCCCCAGAGGGACACTCAAGGAAATCAGTTCTGATGTGTACAGTTGATAAGTGCTTCCTCTATCTTTTTCATGCACTTACCTCCCAATATAACTAATATGGGTGTGCTTGCATTAAAGATCTGGATTGGAATGGATCTCAGGGACCAAAGGTGTGTGACACTGAATGGAGAGGGCTGGTATTTGGGTGTGGTTTATCTTGTCTTGGATTTATGGAGCCGCAATGGGGATGTAATCAACTGCAACAATTTAACAATTATTATTACCCCTCTAAATAAGGGGCACGTTTTGATGAATAAGTGTGAAAGATCATTTACATTTCAATAGATTAGAAGGCTTTCAACCACAAAAAATAAATGATATATATTGTTACTGCAGCTCCTCAGTTTCTGGTGCCAAATCTACAGCATGAATTTTCTTGTGGAAATTTGGCTGAGTGCCTTGATAGAACAGCATTTCTCTTCAGGGTAATGGTTTAGACTAAGAAATCCAAGAGAAATACGATCAATAGTAAGCCATTTGTATAAATGTTCAGTAACTCAGTTGCTGTGTGCCCACTGTGATTTCTTTCACTTTACACAGTCCATATACTATTACCAACAACTTGAAGTGGCACCAAAGCCAATGAGTGAGGAAAGTGTTTCTGTTGAGCTAAGGTAACAACTGAAAACCTCTTACATATTTAAAAATTTTAGGAAGCTGTTGAAAGCATCTGTCTATCGACAAGCTTTAGAGGTAGGGTATTTTCAGAACAACGTGGCCTCATTTAACATCATTTCCTGAAATTAATGGTTACGCATAAGTGGATATCACCATATGCAGAGGAAGTGTTTTTAAAAAGTAATGAAAAATTTAATTGAATGTAACTGAAGAAATATGAGCGATACATGTCGTTACAGGACAGTTTATCATTTCCGAAAAGTTAGTTGAGGAAAACAGTGGAAATGCGTTGAAGCCTTTATCATCTGTGCTAGCAAAAATACAAAAGTCATGATATGTGTTCTTAATCATCATTAATGAATGTTTCTGGACTATTACTGGATATTTGGGATGTTTATCACCTGGGTAGTTAATCTTTGAAGAAGTTTCTAAATGAAATAGAGGGAACATCAATTATTCAAATAGCATTTCTTACCAAGAAAAAAGAAAGGTCTTACTATCCTATGTGCCTTAAGCTGCAGCCAATTAAATATATTTAACAATGCATTTCCTTGTACTTCAAACAAACTGGGTTGATTTACGGTAATGAGCTTTTAGCAAAAAAATCTTTGGTCCTTTAATAACTAATCTAACTGTAATTAAAGCAACGGCTTATTGTAATGACGACAGAATCCTGAATTTCTGTTGCCCATTGTCTCTTAATAAGGTATAATGAGAGTCCTTCAGTATGAGGTACAGCTACACTGTTAAACAAATAGTTTAATGCGAATGGTATACCACAGCATTAAAGACTTTGGAGATCATAAAATACAAAGTGCTTTTGAATTATTAGGAAAGGGAAATATTTTCAGATGTGTAGCCCAAGAACAAAACACTGGGGTTTAGTCAACAATTTCACTGTTCATTTACCTCTTAATATTGTATGATATATCATACAAAATAGCTCATGCCCTCCCACACTTATATTCTAGGATGGGAGGAATTAATTTGGTATTAGGAATTAATTCCTTATTGTTTTACTCCAGTACAGGTGCAATATAATTTTTCAGATTACAGCAGCAAGTGACCACTTTTTGGACACAAGGATAGATTTTATTGTATAACTGTATAGTAGTTTGAGTTGTGAATATGACAGGTCTATAATGGAGAGGCCTATAGGGTAATACAGTAAAAGATGGTGTTTCCAGGTTCATTCATTGTTGTATGATATATCATATGATAGTCTTTCATGGGTGTGCAATGGCCTCAATTTACAAGCACCTTGACTTGTATAGCCAGCTTCTTCACTTCAGCTTGTTACCATTATATATTATTATCTCTAAACTAGTTTTGCATCTCTTTTGAGGGGGGTGTCTAATTCCAGGAAAACCAATATGGTTTGGCCTCAGGTTCTGGTGTCTTTGTCGACCAGGCGGTTATGGCATGAAGCTCAAGTTGTATGAGGGTAGAGAGCAGCGAACAGGTCACACTCTTGGAAGTCTTGTCACCCAGAAATGGCCATTGGCTTTGTACCATCAAAGAGCCAGGGGTTTCCTTCTCAGAACACCAGAATCACTGGAAAAATAACAGCTGATCGTCTGAAGAACGCTCCACTAAAATAAGATCTTCCTTTGTGCGGCAAGACAAAACTACTGGAATAACCTCAGTAAGATGGCATGGTAACAGCCAGATGACCTTACTTACTGTAACAGCCAGGTCATCATACTGATAGAGTTGCAGAGCGGCATTGAAACAACAGATTGGTACAATAAGGGAATCAGTGGAGTTGACCTCTTTGATCACATCATTAATGTTTTTCAATCTGTTTGCTTTTCATATTCACCCCTTAAATATTCAAGTAAAAATCATAAAAGGGAAACAGAGGTAAAATAACAACATGTTTTCGATCCCCACAAAGGACAATCATGTGATTATATATATATAAAAGTTAAAAAGCTAGGTAGTAATTACCTTACAATACTTTTTTGCTGATGTCTTCAAAAATATATAAAACATGTTGTGATGGGGTGCCATTTCCTCCATGCGGAATGTGGCTGGAGCCTTAATTGGTTAATTGTTAGTTATTGATTAATTGGGCTCTAGCCACAGACCATAAAAGCCAGGAGAAATACTTTGTCTGGTGGAGTGGTTTGGTTTGTAGCGACAGAGGAAGTGTTACCTGCAAAACGGTGTATAAATACTTGTTTAATTTGATTTATTTTGTTCTGTGTTTTGTTGGAAACCTTTGTTTTGTGTTTATACCTTTTGTTTGGCCCTCGTGCCTTTTTATTTTGTGTTTTTTGTAAATTAAAGTATTTTGTTTCACTGCATTTTCCTGACTCTGAGTCTTCCCTCTGCGGCTATCCTGCCATGCATGTACAAAGGAATTGTCTGTCACAGCTGGATCTAGGTTTAGCCTTTATGGGTTTAGAGCCATGTATCTTCTGATGGCATTTAATCTATCTAAGATCTCAAAACACTGGATTGCACTACTGAAACAGCTGCATGTCTTTTCCTGGTGTTTCAGAGCTTAGTTTGACTTGAGTCTGACTTGAGTCCAAGTCCGGATTTGAGTCAAGCAATTCTGAAGCACACAAACTCTAAAAGGTACTGCTAAATGTATTTCTGAGCTCATGAATGGTACAGTAAATCCTGTATTTCTCCAGGATGGTGTTCATGTAATAGTGTGATTGGTCTATTCTCTATGCATTGTGTTGTTATACAGACCCAGAACGGCTGGTTCAGATCATTAAATCCCTCTGGCTCCCTTCCACTATGTCCTCAGCTGTAACTTGCCAGGTTTACATTACATGAGGGCAGCAGTGTGGAGTAGTGGTTAGGGCTCTGGACTCTTGACCGGAGGGTTGTGGGTTCAATCCCCAGTGGGGGACACTGCTGTTGTACCCTTGAGCAAGGTACTTTACCTAGATTGTTCCAGGAAACACCCAACTGTATAAATGGGTAATTGTATGTAATGTTAAATAATGTATAATGTGATATCTTGTAACAATTGTAAGTCGCCCTGGATAAGGGCGTCTGCTAAGAAATAAATAATAATAATAATAATAACATAGTTCAATACTCATCTCTAGTGTTCAGTCAGTTATGTTGAAAGTGAATTTATTATGTATATACTGTATTTAGATACTGCTGTTGGATTTTTATTAAAAAAAAAAATCTTCAGATGGTTTTTAATTGCAGTTGACTGGTGATCTTTTAATTTTGGTTGCCTATTTTGACTTGTGCAAAGGGATTGCTGACAGATTTTAAAATTAACCCTTTAAAAAAATCATAACACCAAAAAAAAAAAAAAAAAACTTAAATCAAATCCGAAACTCAAATGTGAAGGTTCTGTAATCTGCCGAGCATTTTCAAAATCAAATACACGCTAAAGAAAACAAAGGGTTGTTTATCCATGCATGCGGATCCCACTCACCCAGGCCCAGCTGTTCAGGGTTACACATCTTTGTGTCTACAGAGATATTGATCACCCAGTGGGTTATCAGTCACCCTTGACAGGTCCGCCACAGGTATTTGATTGAATCGTTTTAAAATCATCAATCTTAGTTTTTTGCTTCCACTTCATCCTGAGAATCCTCCGACGGCCTCTGTGACTCACTCTATCCTGCCTCTGCTCATGCATGACAGGAAAATGCCAGGTCTCTGAACTGCTAATCACAATTCTGTGCAGCACACACACATGCTTTTGATTGACTAGTTCCGTTCGATTTTTAAAGTGCTTTCCTTGTCTACAAATTGCTTTATCCATTTTTTTTTAAAATTATTTTGTTGTAGTATTAACATTGTATTTTGTTGTTGTTTTATTATTAACATTGTATTGTGTCTGTACAATGTTGCTGTATATTCAATACTGCGTATTTGAGACATATATTTGAAATACGCATTGTTGTCATGTTTATTGTTATGTATTTTTGCAATCCAGTCGTTTTTCAGACAAACATAAATCCTCACATAAAAAACAACTAATCAAACTTTGAAATTACTTCTTTCCGTGTATTTATTCTACAGCTATGGCCAAAACATTTGCATCCCCATATAGAATTATTAAATTTTGCTTCATAAAGTCGAATGAAACCTGATGAATAATGTTATGTTAAAATATTGAATTACACACCGCTTTGTAGCTTTCATTATACTTAACAAAAAATTGAAAAATGTGATATTTTGAAATCTAATATACTGTACTACAATTATGGCTTCCGGTAGACTTTTGCAATATCATTTTGTAGTTTCTTTGGTTACATGATGTTAAATAAAACATCTCAATTATGTTCATATGTATATCTTTTTTCAATTAGGTATCAATCAATCTAGGTGATGCAAAATTTTTGGCCATAGCTGTAGATGGACACAAAAATGTCACTTGTAAAACGTAGACTAACAGCACCACCTACTGGGGATAATTGAAATATATTTCTCCTATGACGTTAACCTGCTACCTGCTGTACATCTACACAACAGCAACGGGGAGTGATTAATTGTGCTGTTTAATCCAGTGATGTGTCAATACATTTGCAGCTTGTTGTCTAATTTTCCTGGAAATTAAGTAACAAAGTACCACATTTATCAATACTAGGTATATCACTTTATCATCATGTCGTGATTAGATGAATCACTTGTATTTATATTATAAATCAAAACAGATACTGGTAGGTTTTCTGTATTCATGTGAAGTTATTTCTGCTTACTTTAAAAATCTGTTAATAAATATTGGTGACATATTTGTTCAGTATTATATTGCATCTTTATTGAAAATATTGATAGTAATTTATATTACCTGCCAACAATATCCAGTAATTAGAGTAATTGCCTGCGATTATCTCTTTTAGGTTAAGGGTAGGGTTGAGGCTAGGATTAGGTTAATAAAATAAAACAAAAATGTTTTGTTTGTTTTTTGCCTGGAAACCAAAATATCCGTATTTAATTTATTATGAAATAATATATATATATATATATATATATATATATATATATATATATATATATATATATAATTTTACTTCTTATCTGCTTAAACACAATGTATATCTGCTGTACATTAATACAGAGGTATTTACTCTAATATATATATATATATATATATATATATATATATATATATATATATATATATATATATGTGTGTGTGTGTGTGTGTGTGTGTGTGTAAACCTCATTTAAAATGTGAACCTTTATACCCTGATCATGACTGTCTGTCTTTCTATCTGTCTGTCTGTCTGTCTTTCACAATCTACATGATGACCATGGCAACGGCCTTGAATTTTCATGCATCTTCTCCAAACTTGCACCCTTTTATAGACATTTTGGATTGCATTTGTGTATAATTTCCATACATTAAAAACAAACAGTTTGGATTAATGTGTGTGTTCAGTGCACTGTTTAATATTTGTTTTTGTTCTATTTAAATGCATCAGCCTTGAGAATAGATTCTGTTTATCCATTTCTGGATGTGCACACAACTTGTTGCAAATCATTAGTGTTGTCAGCACACCACTGCAAGACAGAATAATTTACCAGATACCGGTATATTGAGGTATATTATTAACAGTCTCTGTCCAGGAAAAATACATTTGTCCCAGGGACCAATGTATAGTCATTTGCATAAACAATTAATTGTGCTTCTGTGGGTTAATTGCTTGCTATGCATACCTTAGTGGGCTCTTGATCGGCAAAAGTCCAGTAGTTTATTCCCTAAAATGACTCCCGGCCATTTGGTTTTCTGACAAGTGGGTCCCTCAGAGACAGCCCAGGTCAATAAACCCTGCTTGTTCATTTCTGTCACCCCTTTAAGGGTTTCTGTGTTGTTCGTTACACATAACTGCACACAGTGCGAAAAGTTCCATTTGAGTCTGTGTCAAGTTTCCCCGTTGCCAAAGGACAGTGTCAAAGGACAGAATCTTATGATATCTGAGACTCTCGGAACAAATCTAGATGTCAGATCATTGTTGGATATAACACAAGTTTATTGTTCAGCCTAGACCTGTTGATTTTAGATCATATCTGAACACCCTGGAGTGTGTTATTGCACTTATAAAATGGTTGTCAAGTGAATCAGGCAGAGCGTTTCTAAAAGTTCCATGCTCTGCTAGTGTGCACAGGTTCCAGCATATGTTAGCCAATGAGATTGCTTGCTTTATTCTTGCAATTTTGAGAAATATATTAAAAAGCACCTAAATGTTTTCAGAATCCTCCCACGGAAGTTGTGAATTAATTAGAACCAGGCATTCATTTTTCTAGGGTGACAGGCAGGAAATGTTATCTGGACTGAGTGAACGTTTTCATTTTCCCAATATTCCACTGTATCCTTTTAAAAAAAAAAAAACGCAGCCTTATAACTGCTCTGCTGTAAGATATGAGAAACCATTAATCATACTCGAGTTTGAAATGGCCAATTCAAGTAATGTCGAATTAATCAATCGAACAGGATTCAAGATATAAAAAGATGTTCCTAAAAGGATTTTACTTTAGCACTTGTTCGTTATGGCATGTCTGGTTAAAGGTCTCTACAAAATGTCATAACTGACAGTGTCCCAGTGTCTCTGTAGTCATGGATTTAGAAAAGTTGTGACTGGCATGTACTAACCTGGCTCCGTACTGTTAGGGACCCAGTGCCCTGCCAATGATAGTGCATCTGTGGCACACAGTGTTTGTGTTACCACTGGCAGGAAGAATGCATCGTGTAAGTGTGTAAATACATACCAAGATGTGATGTTTAAAATTGTTAATACAGATTTTAATTTAAAGAAACTAAGCTTGTTTATAACAGCTATTGGGTATGATATTTATTTTGCTGTTTGGTTATAGCTTACAGTTTACAAGAAATGCTAATGTTAGGCTTAACACACTGAGTGCAGACACAGTGAGTGACTGTTCCTTATTTAGATTGCTGCTTGTCTTACATTCTGGGCAAAAACATATGAAAATGATATAATTACTGTATATGCGGTAAAACTGTTCTATAAACTGAATTTGCCAAGAGGAAGAAATAAGACATATGCTCTCTAGACAGCATGTAGGTTATTTGTCTTGCAGCTGTCCTACATATAAGGTAAACAGACAGCAAGCACCATCTGCAGCTGAGCTCTGAAATGGCTGCTAAACTACGTGTACTCGATCCACGATATGAATGATTTAAATTACATTTCCCACAATATTACCTCCCACCAGACCAGCAAGCCAGCTAACCAGCCCCTACAATTCCAGGCCTGAATATACACACTTAACATTATTTCTAACACATTTAGGCCATGTGTGGAGTAGTGGTCAGGGCTCTGGACTCTTGACTGGAGAGTCGTGGGTTCAATCCCAGGATAAGGAATAAGGGCGTCTGCTAAGAAATAAATAATAATAATAATTTACAACAGTGGTCTAGGTGGGGTTATCCACTCCAGGACCACAGTACAGATATATTTAGAATCAAGCCTTTTTATAAATAACTACAATGTTGCCATTCGATTAATATATTATCATGTGGCTGGATTGTTTATGGCAGTGCTATAAAAATGAATTGGCACAGAAAGAAAGCCTACATTCATACAGTATCAAGGAATAATATACTTAATGGTAAGATTCATTAAACTGTGAATAGTGTTTTGCCCATAAAATAGAAGCAGAATCATTTTCCTGGTCATAAAATTTTTCATCTATTTTCTGACAGACATTTACAAGCCTTCCTTTTGTCAGAATCACTTAATGACAGTAATTAATAATTCTGAGATCGCCAAACAGGATTGCATACATTCTTACTAATAAATAGACACTTTCAGTTTTAAATGCTGGAGACGAAAGAGATGTCAAGGAAGTGAACATCTATGAACTAGTTACCAGCTTACAGCGTGTAAGGTTTATGAATGAAAGTAACTCTTAACAATGTATTAGTTCCAAATAGCCACATTACATTCTACATTGAACGTTATTGATTCGATACAATACGTGCCACTAGTAATAACAAAGATAGGCAATTGATCAGATGACCTGAACCCCTGGAGAGACTCTGATGCTACACCGATGGTAACCATCAGCTGTTACTCCAGTGATGTGCAATCAACCCCTTCTACTCTCCTTTACAAGGCTGCTGTGGTTAATTGTTTACAATATTTGCTTTACCATACATTCATCCCCATGCTTTATCTCTCCAATCATTTTAAACTAAGTTACCTTAGTAACTCTACTTATGCCAAAGTGATCTCCAGCAATATATATATAACTACAGTATAGTTTGAGATTAAATCATCAAAGGATAATATTCTTTATGATAATGGGGGGGGGGGGGGGGGTGGAAATCAATTATTTTTACTAGCAAATGTAAATGTTATCACAGTGCTTGATCAATCTTATGAGCAATTCCCATACACCCTTTAAATATGGAACACTGCTGATAAGAATCAGCACAGGATAGTGTGACATTGCACTCAATTATGTGGTGAAATTAAATTGTTTTTGAAGCCTGGTGGGGATATTTTTCACTTGATGAGTTTACTGTGTTTTCTTAAACCTCTTCAAAGCAGTACTACTGAGGCTGCTGTTGAGTTTCTGCACATTTTCCTGGCAGGTTTTCTAAGGGTCTGTTTGTCTGGTCCCCAACACATTAATATGGCCTGACAACACCAGATTGACACCTTTTAATACAAACAGTCAGACCACCTATAGCAACAATTCATTACAGTCGGACCACCTATAGTAACATTTCATTATTGTCAGACCACCTATAGCAACATTTCATTACAGTCAGACCACCTATAGAAACATTTCATTCATCTTTGCTCCTGAGCAAACTAAAAACTGCTAGGGTCCCCATTTTCTTCACAAGAAATGGTTCAGTAAAGCTGAGGGAACACAAAGCCACTTGTTCAAAGACTAAGCTAAGCTGTGCGCTCTTTCAAGTCCTTTCAAACTCATATTTTTAGTCTGAAGTGTTTGTATATTAAATCTGTGGAGTAAATCTAAATATAGCCTTCATCCATGTATAGCCTTCATCCAAAAAAAGACATACAGTAATACCACAGTAATGACATCAAAAAGTAATCATTCTTCTAGTGGAAAATATACTTGAACTTTGACCCGTTTTACTCCTCGAGATCATCACTTTCAATTCAAGCACAAAATGTCTTGTTTTCAATCACTTGACAACACCCGCGGTACAGAAATGTTCATTAATGATCAACAGAATGAGAATACATAAAAAAATAAATAAAATGACGTCAAGCTGGTACATTCGTATCTCAGAAAAACTTGAGAGGAACGGGAAATTAAAACAAGGTGAAGGCAATCATCCAAATAAAGCTGAAGCACTAACGGACGACACAGAACGTCTGTACAGCACTGAAACACTACGTTTAAACAAAACCAAATATAGTGCAGAACCTCGTCTTCTTTAATATTAGCACCACAAGGGTATCCATGTATTATACAAAATAATCAATGGGCTTCAGTGAGTTACAGGAAAACAATTCCATCTCAGGTTTCTGTGACAGTTTATAAATTACTCGACCTTCGGACTCGTAATTCAGGATGTCACAGAAACCCTAGATGGGAATTATTTATTATTATTATTATTATTATTATTATTATTATTATTATTATTATTATTATTATTATTATTATTATTATTTATTTCTTAGCAGACACCCTCATCCAGGGCGACTTACAGTCATAAACAAATCCATTTCAAGAATCACAGTACAAGTAATAATACAATTAAGAGCAAGATAAATACAATGACTTTGGTAACTCCTGTAACTCACTGAAGCCCACCTATTATATATATATATATATATATATATATATATATATATATATATATATATATATATATATATATATATACATATATAGATAGATAGATAGATAGATAGATAGATAGATAGATAGATAGATAGATAGATATAGTTCTTAAACTGAACTAAATAACGCTGTAGTTTCAATCATTAAAATGATAGAACTTTGTGAAAACTAATAGTGTGTATGAGGCTCCTAAATGTATTACATTATTTAAAAGTAATTTAAAGTTCTTTTAAGCTTTTTTTTAAAGGATTCAAAAGTATGCAAACTATGTTTTCTCTAAATGTAAAATTAGTGACTCCCACAGAATGCAAAGTGCCACCATTTTTATGGATCAGACATCAAAACTCTGGTACAAAGAGGCAAACATGTCTGAGACGACCTTTCAGGTGGATATTTTCCATCATTTACATTCATTTACATTTTATGAAAGATTTTCATTGAATCCATACCAAAAATCCAGTCTGTACTTTACAAGTAATTGTAAATATATCATCTCAAATCAACACATGAGCCTATGAGACCATATTTCATCAATGTTAGCAATCACAGAAACAAAGATTATCAGCAACTGCCGTTAAACACACACAGACACATATATATATATATATATATATATATATATATATATATATATATATATATATATATATATATATATAGTATAAATTTAGAATTATAAATTTAGAATTGAGCGGTATAGTCTATGCTCAGGATAACATCTGTGTATTGGATAAAATATACTATATCACTATATGTGAAATTAACAAGAAACCATTAAGAACAAAAACATAATCTCTGCTCCTTTCTGCTAGTCAGTTGTTTCTTCCCAGTTTTATACCATCATTCCACTTAGAAATTGTTGCCTTTCCTTCAAAATAAGGCCCTGGTGTGCAATGCTTATGTTGTTATCTGTAACACAAGAATGTGACAGACATCGAGCAGCATTTTAATTTTCTCTTATCAAATTAATTTTAAACACTGCCCTGTAATTGAACAATCCATTTTTTGGGAATATGTGGACTTTACAGAATTAATGATATTTCTAAATAAACAACACAGAACGTGGTTCACAGATCAAAGGCAATGTTACTGACAGATATTTAATGAACTCTGCTAGATTTGTTGATTTTCCCAGCGGGCGCCTAACACCCTTTTCCCATTAGAATTCATTGAACCTTTTTCAAATTAAAATGACCTCTATATATATAGCCATTGGTATAGTATTACATTGTGGAGTATTACAGGAGAAAAAGCTTAATTGAAACTCATGTTAATACAGTGCAACCAATTTAATGCAAGTGTACTTCAAATAGTTATAGTACATTCTATAAATATATTTAAAGCTTCATAAAAAAAAGATCTGACAAAAAAATGTATATAAACAACATAGGAAAAGTGTTTGATGCTTGAATGCAACATACGTTTATTATTGCTGTTATGCAGCTTTATGTTTCTTTTCTTGGTACTGCATTGTCCTATTTGAATAGCTGTCACTTTTATCTAATTGATTCAATCATTCTTCCCATGTACACATAATCATAATTTTCTTCACTTATGAGTGCTATTGCATTAATAGATAGACTGAGACTATTATCTTCAGTGCAGGTTTCCACGTGTCAGATTTAATTATTGATTTAGTTGTCAATCAAGCATTCAATCACAGAATCAGCAGTACTTATATGATTCCATAAAAGCATATCCAATTGTGGTGTGACAAAAGATGGATGACCAATGCAAGGAATTACATTATTTCATGCTTATTTTGTTTGTGAATGCAGTTGAGTTTGCATGCACATGTGTGCACTTATATGCATATTTTAATGCTAGGTTCATTTTTTTATGTAATCTGTAATGAAATGTTGTATTTGTGACCAAAGAGGCCATGTGTCTTAGGCACAGAGATTAAAAGTAATGAAAATGTAATATGACTGCAAGTAAGGCAATTCACTGCAATTTATTTGTCAATTACTGTAAGCATTTTTTAACTTGATCAGGCACAAATCAAATAATTCTGTAAGGTAATGTGAAATTAAACCAAGATCAAAAGGCCACCATCTTTCAAAAACTGTGGTCAACTGTGGCATATGTGGTTTAAAAAATGCAGTTTATTTTTCAGCGATTACAAATGTTTTCTAGTGCTTTTGATACGTTGAAGTAACTCTGTATGTAGGTGTATCATGAAATTATACATGCACAGAGCTCAGAAACCTGTGATCAGTTCCCTGTGTCATGAAATTATACATACACAGAGCTCAGAATCCTGTGATCAGTTCCCTGTGTAATGAAATTATACATACACAGAGCTCAGAAACCTGTGATCAGTTGCTTTACTGAAGAAAATAAAAATAAAATACTGAAAGATGAAACACACTCTGACATCCTTCTGATTTAAAAAAAAACAAAACAAAAAACAAAGATGAACAATCATTGAAAAGGGCTTGAAGAGTAACGATAGGTGACTGCAACAAAATGCAGGAAACAAAACAGCAAAAGCAAATTGCAACATGCCTTTTCCATCAATTACAGTAAACAGGTGAAACTGACAGAATGAGCACAACAACTGAATAACTTGTGGCCCCAAGCAAAAAATCTATTGCTATAAGCTTGTATCTTATTGCCCCATCTTAACTGCAGGGGTCAACATCATCCGGCACAAAATAGTCATCACAACCACAACCTGTCACAGTTTTCCCCTATCTGAGACCTTTTAAGAGTTGCAGCACCAATATAAACCCTATTCACCCTATCTGAATAATATACGATCAACATGTGTTAAAAGTGTGACTACCATTACAATTTTGATTGTGTATTACTTAAGTATTTTAATTCAAGGTTTATAGAAATGGGAGGTATGGAAACTAACCCCTGAACATTCAAAATATTTTGTTGACCGCCGTTTTGGATCAAACTGTCCAGCATGTATTCATGTGGTTCAGTTCTGAGTGTTTGAGTAAGTCGCTTTGCAGGCTGGCAGGTGATCCAAAATTCTACCAACAAAAAAATGTATGTAGGCACATAACCTCCACTTTCTATAAAGCTAGGTGTGAATTAAAAAAATAGAAATAATTTCTTGTGAATGCTGAAGAAATGATCAAAAAACTAAATGTTCTAAAAGAAATAAAAATAAAATACTGCTCCACGGTTCCATGTGTCGTAATTGGAACCCCTAATTAACAGAACCCCCTTTTCTAAGAGTGCACTACACAGTCCACATTGCCTTCTATTATACAAAATTATATTATTACTAATCTCTCCAAAAGGGGTAAAGATGCCATCACAAGCATGTCACTGCAATGGTCAATAGAGACAAGTAGAGCTGGAAAGGCTAGCAGTTTGTTTACATCAAAAGGAAAGAGTGATTGCTTACACAGAAGTCAGGCTGTTTTTAAATATACAATAAAACAAGTCTTTACTAACACTGCTGAGATTAAGCAAAGCCCTCAATTTTCATTATTGTTTTAAGCCTCTTACTCAGTAGTTATCTGCACATTTCATACTTGGTTAGTTCACAGGAAAAATACAACTAAACAAAGTTAAATTGTGAGACATATTTACCTTTATTTTACATATATTTCACTATTCCAACATTTTCACTTTTTTGCTGTTCGATTTAACTTCAAAGTACAACTGTTTTTTATAACTTTTAAGTCATGTTAATCATGCTGACATATTTAATTGTTGTTTTTTTGTAATATACGCACATAAATAAGTCATGTATGTACAGTATTTGTACAGTGCAAAATTATAGTCATTTTATGAACCCTTTTAAGCCTTGCAGAAATACATATAGCACACTTCACATTGCCATGCCTTGTGTTAGAAAGACAATTATTAAAGCAAAATAGTGGTACAACTCTCAGGAGATGATTCAAACGTCATGTAAAACAACAGAATGACTTAACATAGCCATATTTACCAATTAAGTAACACACAAACTATTATCCTGCCGAATCAACTGTTATCCACCATCAAAATACATTAGTTTAAACTCTTACCTTACTCTTACTCTTACCTTACTCTTACTCTTACCTGGCTTTCTTTGGAAGAATAACTACATTTTTGGGAGACGGAAGCCGTTTGGTTCATCTTTCAGCACCCTGGACAGTTCACAGTCTCACAGAAACAATGCAGCGCTCTTTCTTCTTGTCTCTTTGGAACAGATGAAGACACAAACATAAACGTTTGTCCGGTTTACTTAGTTTATTTTAAGTTCAACCTTAATCTTTAGAATACTGTAGTTTGTTTTTTTTTTTGGTCCAGATGTTCACTTCCCCACGTGCTGTACAGTATGCTCCGGCTCCTCAATGATGAAAGTCTTACTGAACTAGTTTTGTTCAATTGCACTTCACCTACTCTCGCATGTGATATCTGCACTTTGCCTGCCAATAATCCAGACATAATCGCCTCTCGCGATAGACATGAAATAGCATGTACCATGCCAGCTAACCAAGACCACTGTCCTAGTTATCTGCTGTTAATATAATTATTTTTTTATTATTTTAAACAAGGATAAACAACATCACGACCTTGTTTCTTTCTGCAACTTACAACGTGACACAACACACGTGTTCCCTATAATAAAATTGTATATGTGTTTTTTTTTTTTAAAAAAACGTGTTTTGTTCTCAATTAATTGGTTTATAATTAGAATAGACCAAAACATTGCAAGCGTTAAACGTTACAGTATGAGTATCATATGAACCTTGGCTCCGGTAATGGACGTTTTTGACATTCTTGAATAGGAAATAGTAAGTGTACAGTAGATATAACAAGAGTATAACTAATCATCAACGAGTTTGTAGGCTTATGCAAACTGTATAGCTGTTTTTTTGTTTGTTTTTTGTTTTGTTTTTCACAGAAGCCTCCTGTGAGAACCCAGCTTACAAGTGTGACAGGATACGTTTTGGTTTCCTGCTTACTAGTGAGCTTAGTCTTTAAAGTCATGATGTATCCCTTTGCACAGATAGAAGAATGCTAGTCAAGCTCTTAATCTCATCTTCTGATGAACATTACACCACCATCTGGAACATACACATAAAAAAATAAGAGTTTATATAATGTCGTTTAGAAATACACGCCAGTGAATAATGCATTCACCGTAGATACAGTAACTCACCTGCAACTGTGTATGTTCACCAGTTTCAAGTCAGTCTCATAATAAATGGATAAAAGTCAATATGAATAATTGTATTGTTTTGAGACGTTTTCTTTATTATTATTATTATTTATTTCTTAGCAGACGCCCTTATCCAGGGCGACTTACAATCGTAAGCAAAAACATTTCAAGCGTTACAATACAAGTAATGCAATAAGAGCAACTATTATTAACAAACTTTTTAGAAGTAATGTGCTCACTTTCTCATTACTTTCTCATTTTGAACACATGTCCTTGTTCTTCAGTACCTGGAGATGACTATGCTTGAATGGAGAACCAACAGTAACAGAGGTCTTGGTTTTGTCTGATGATCAATTCTTGCAGACAGAAAAGTTGTTCTTTAAGGTCCATGTCTGGGCTTTATGGAAAACGGGCAGATGCTGTAGTGTGTTACCTGTCAATGCACCTGCTGTTCTGGCAGTGGGACAGAAGCATTCTTCATGAAGTACAGTAAATATTTTTAAAGCACTTCTCAAACCTAACGTGAGAACAGTATTAGATGTGTTTTGTGAGGAGATCAGTGGTAAACAGCAGCTATGTTAAATTAAACTGTAAGACTGAGGATATGGTGACTGGGTCATGGTACAATATGAAAAAGGTCTCCTGCTGAAAATCAGTGGTTAGGAACCCATATGGAAAGAAAATATATTTTCAATATGTTTTTTTTATATTAAAAATATATTTTATATATCGCTTTATAGTAAGTATGGTGAACCAATATTCTAATTATATGAAACACATATAAACATATATCTTATATTACTTGAAGATGGTATTCTTATTCATATACTGTTTTTTTCATAAATCTGGAATTGCCAGTTGTTTTTTTTATCCCATTTTCTCCCCAATTTGAAATGCCCAATTTTAAGCCCAGCTCACCACTGCAACTCCCGTGCTGACTCAGGAGAGATGAAGATGAACACACACACACACACACTTCTTTTCAGTCTGCAGGCCTGCCATGCATCTACCTTAGAGCTACAGCGTCAGAGGACCATGTAGCTCTGGGCTGCTAGCAGGCAGGCCCGCAGGCGCCTGGCCAGTCTACAGGAGTCGCTGGTACGTGGTGAGCCGAGGACACCCTGGCTGACCTAGGCCCTCCCCACCCCGGGCGATGCTTGGCCAATTGTGTGCCGCCCCAGGGGAACTCCCGTCTACGGCTGGCAGTGGAATAGCCTGGACTCGAGCTGGTGACCTCCAGGCTATAGGGAGCCCTTTACCAGATGCACCACTCGGGAGCCCGCTATATACTGTGTAAATAATATATATATTAACAATAATGTATTTTCCATCCATATGTGAATCCAGTAGTAATTGAATTTCAAGAATATTGCTACCTTAGTCTACTCTGATGTAAACCTCCAATGTATTCCTTTGTTTTGTCCTGAATTAACTATTGGCGTCCTACATACAATAAAATCACAGCTGTAGTTCATCATAGCTCTTGCAAACAATAACTGTGTCTCTTGTTACAGTAAAACTATGGGTTAATCTTATTAACATTTCTAGCTCATTAGAGTCTGAACCACTTACTGCATAAACTTAATGAGCTAAATCAAGACTGGTAATGACTGAATAGGTAGCTGATTTATCATATCTCCAAAACTATTATCATCAACTGAATAGGATCCGAGAAAATGATGACTGTAATGCTTCCACATACTTTCAGTAGACCAGTCATCATTCTTTTAACAGATGTGATTTTTACGATTTTCCAATTAATTTAAAACATTTCATCCAGACATAAATATTAAATAAAAAAAAAAATTAAAAAGTTCACAAACGGTAAATTATGTTTTTAAGCTTGGGCATGAGTCATTATTTCCATGGTACGTATCCACTGAGAGGAGTAATTTCCTGATCTCAATCACAGCAGTCAATCACAACACCTGTGTAACAGACATAGTTCCCAAATGCATGTGTTTCTGGGGTCTGGTGCTCCAATACTGAGTGATTCTCACGCTCCTCTTGGCATGTCTGGAGAAGCTCAAGTGCTGGGAACATCTTTCCTCGTGCCATTTAAATCATGTGACATTATGACCATTCAATTCTTGAGTCAAAAAGTCTCATTGTCACATGATTTGAATGCAAGTTCAAAGCCAGGAAAAGGCAGCTATGGAGAAACAAACAATATTGTAGCAACAGAACCGAGAGCCACTCAGAATGATTGCAAAGACCATACAACAGTAAGCGGGACGTCAAACAAGGCAATTCAGCATGTATTTGAAGTTACTTGCTGCTTCAACATCTTAACAAATAAATCATTTGATGAATAGTTGACTTCTAGTTTACAACCTGCGTTGTTTCTTCTAGCTGGGTAACACTAACGTGGTGCACAATTTGACAGGAACAAGCAACATAAAGTACCAGTTGAACAAAGACATTCAACCTTTAGTTGCAGGTCAGTTTACTTTTTAGGAATTCAACTTCATTTGTGATGTGGCATCTGATTCCAGTCTAGCCTTGTTCACAGGACCATCTACAGTGACTGGATTTTTCAGTGGTTCCATATGTATGTGCTGGCATTGTACCTGGTGCTTTAGTATTGCTCACCACAGCAACTAATAAGATAGACCACAACTGCAGGCCATAAACTTTTGTTAAGCTAGGCGGGCTATATTGTATTCACTCACTTTTATCAATGGTCATCTTTTCAATCGAATACTGGTCTTAGACCTTTCCTTAAAAGAGATTTAAAAATGACCAGCTCATAATTAAGTTTTGGCAAATAACAATGATCAGTTTCTATTTGTTTTGTTATTTGGTACATAAATAAAATTGTGTTATACATTAAAACAAACACTTTACATTAATGTCTCTAATTACTGTGTATTTAATTAGTAAATACATGTGTACTTACACATCATTACATTGCTATTATGCATGTTTATTGTGTATTGTTTTACACAATATAACCCTCTCACTAACCCTAACTCTAGCCCTATCCCATTTTCAATACAATTATGTTCTTACATACTGTATATAGTGCAACAATATCTACACATTAAGTACATTGTAACTATGCATAATAACTTTGTAATTATGTGTAAGTACACATGTATTTTCTAAGTAACTACTATGTAAATACACATTAATTAGATACACAATGTTACCCATCCCCTCTAATAGTACAGATGTTGAAAAGGACACTTGTCAAACATTTCTGCACCACAATGTATCCAAAATGAATGTCTTTTCCTACAGGCATGATCTTATAATTCTTCAAAGATATATTTTCATCCTCACCATCTACATAATGCAAGACAGAGACTGCAGCTGATTCTGTGAGTGCTGATGTTTTACCAGTTATGATGTACAGTAGATAGATTTGTCTCTGCACTTTGGCCAGATTACTGAAACCTGGAAGATTCTGTAAGAAGAGACTTTATATTAAAATATGACTGTAATCCAGTATAAAAGTTATCCTCTACCAATATATATTTGCCTGTTTCAAATTGGCAAAGGCTCTATGCATCAGCGCACAATATGAAATGTCTGCAAGAATCCCCATCACCATCCCATATAGCTTCTTTTGAAAACTGTATCTCGACCCCAAGGTTTCATTTCCTACTCTGGAAATACCTCTGCTTTCTTCTTTTTATATCAAAGCCTTAAATCCTTTGTCTTGCCCTCTGTCACTGATCTTGTTAAAGACCCCATGCCCACTTCTGTCATTTCTCCTCCAAGTTCCCCTTTTGTACAACTAATTTTACAGTAAAAAAAACAGAAGAAAAGAAAAGAAATTGCACTGTATTCTCGTTTCACACTCTTGGGTGACAGAACCACTCAGCTTTTCTTTACAGTCCTCTTGCCTGACGAGAAGAAACACTAAAACCAGACAGGGTCCACTGTACATATTAACTTTTAAAAAATATATTTATGCACTGCTGAGCAAGTGAGTTCACTAAGCTAGTGTGGCACATTATTAAAGGATTATGGAGGTTTTAGTGAAAATGTGCGTCGATTAATAATAGACTTCAAGGAGACAGCTGGGTTGTGTAAGGCCCAGAGCCTAAAATAGAATTCAGTAGTGACATTAAGTTATGTTTTTCTGAAAACCTACAATTACCTAGGTCATTCATGCTGCAGCATTCCGACTCTCACCACTAATGTCCATTATTCTGACTTTAACCAGTTTTGGCGCTTTTATCCTCTCATGGCTTATCAATCAGACTTAAGCTGTCAGCCATGGGAATCACTGTGAGCAAAAGCCTTTTATTAGAATTTCAAAAGGTATTTTTAAATAATGTATGCTAATTAGAAGATTTTTAATTTACGCATAACATCACTAGTAATATGCCAGGGGTGTTCGCCAATGAAATTAAATTAGGACTCATGAACATATCTTCTGAATGTATCAGTTGTTGTGTATTGCCCATCAGTTAACCAACCACTGCTAACACTGATACAGCTATTTATAGGTTGTATATGTATTCTAACCTTAAAATCACCCTACATTGCAATTCAGTCCCCCAGCCAGAAGACTGAAATAGTATTCTGTATATAACAGATGCTATTCAATGCGTGGATGTTCCAAGAACATTCAGTACAGAACAACCTGAACCTATTTAATATATAATGCTATACATTACATTGTTTCATATTAACAAAAAAAAATCAAGCATGACTGACAAATTGTTATCACGTTCTAGATGTTTTCTTTAATGAAGGGCAAA
This sequence comes from Acipenser ruthenus, assembly GCF_902713425.1. Taxonomy (NCBI): domain Eukaryota; kingdom Metazoa; phylum Chordata; class Actinopteri; order Acipenseriformes; family Acipenseridae; genus Acipenser; species Acipenser ruthenus. The sequence goes on along the minus strand of NC_081199.1, from coordinate 38,592,221 downwards.
GTGAAAATAATTACTCAACTAAGCTGCTTATTCCTAATGTCTAGTTTCAAGAAAGATCACAAAGGTATTTTACTTTATTTGTTGCTGAAGAAAACAAAACAAAAAAAAAAAAAACATGAGTATGGTAGTTAATGATAACCATTTATTTTCTACTACTTCAATCAAATGTGGACAACAGTTGGCAGCTTAATTAAACCTAAAGGTTTTATTTTTCCCAAAAGTGGCTGTCGTCAAATGTATTAATGAATAAGAGCAATCAGAAGTAACATGCAACTTACTCTACAAAGATCAGATATCCAATAAGAACCTTTGCTGGCACCCTCTGCATTGGAATTTAAGAGATCCTGGCATACCATCATTGACTACACCCAATCATGTTACTAGTGCTTATGTCACTGACCACCATACCAGCAAGACATCATCATAGATCAGCTATTCATTTTTGAACCAAGCGAAGAAGCAAACTCTCAACGCAAGAAGCAACAAACATTTCAGGATATGTAAGAGAGAAGAAATGTGGTTTGTTTTTAATGGGCACAGATTTCCAGTCATAATGAAACACTCAAATAAAGGGCAACATTAGTAATACATTTGTAATGCAGTTTTTATTATTTTTATACAAAACAGCCCTCTGGGGTACACAGTATAACTATCAGAGATAGCAGTAGGATATTTTATTTTTTTATAACAAAGTTACAATCATTAAATACATAACTGAAAAAAGTTTGAAAGAAGTTATAATTCAAACCTTTGAAATCTTTCTGCAGGTGATACACAATACACTAGCTATGCCATGTACAGGCCCTTATCTATGAAAGAAATAGAAAGATCTCACCATATCAAATGGTTTGTGTTTGACAGAATAAATACTTGCATTATACATTGGCAACTGCAGTGGCTCGAGTTTTGATAATGACTCTTGAATGCTGCTCTACACTGGGTAGGTGATGTGTGATACACACAGCCTTTCTTCAGAAGAACCGATGTGGACCAACATGTAACATTACCCAGACTTGAGCTGTAAGAACCTGCCATGGGACTCTAAAGCTAAACTTACCAAGTATAGTGGCCATTGCATCTACATGTTGAGTGCTGTATATCAAAATCAAACGCTATTATCTACATGGCAATAACAAGCTTGACACTACTTCCCACTATTTTTTGAGTAGGAGACTATAGATGTTATGGACTGGGCAGCAAGATGTCAAGACATTAATACTATAGAACACCTTTGGGACCTTCTAGGATGTTGTGTTGTTGAGATTTGTAACCCTCATCAGAGAGCTTGGTGTTGCACAGCCTGAAGAATGGGAAGGGATCCTCCAAGTCATCATAGGAACCATTGTCAAACTGTATGAAAGATTAATCTCCATAGACCAAGTCTATAGGCATTTTGATTTCCATGAGTCTTATGTTCAGATGCGTGTCATTGATATTCCACACATAATAAAATTACTTGACTTGTTAATTTCAGTGTGTAAAGAGTGCCCCCCTTGAAATACTTACATTTGATTTTTGTTGTGAATTGTGCTTTGGAGAAATTCAAGTTTGAAATGCTGCTCCTTTAATTTTAATTAGTATACAATGTCATACGTTAATGAATTTGCCAATAACAAAAGAGAAGAAAACTTTAATTCTAAAAAAAGTCTTCTTTACCTTCTCTCTTTCTCCAGGTCACTGTGGATAAGAGCCTGTTCTTAGTCTGTCCTTGTCCTTCTAGGTTAATGAATAACCTCATAATGTAAAACATCTTATTATGAAAAATGACCAGAATCAAGTTAACTTCCTATGAATAAATCCAAATCTGACACTTTAGTATTTAGAACAAGCAGCACAGACTGTAGAATTTGCGCAGACAACCACATTACTTTTGTTGTAATAGCATTCCGGACTCATTTATTTTGAACACGGCCTGTGCAGTTGATTAATCTGATTTGAGTTTAACTTAAAGCTGTGGAACAGATGGACCACTGGTATAAGCTATTGCACGGCATGCAGTATCATCATGCACTGGAAACACATGAGTATCACATAAATCATTCAATTATTATTATTATTATTATTATTATTATTATTATTATTATTATTATTATTATTATTATTATTATTTATTTCTTAGCAAACACCCTTATCCAGGGAGACTTACAATTGTTACAAGATATCACATTATTTTTACATACAATTACTTTCTTTTATTATTATTATTATTTTTTACACATTATTTTTACATACAATTACCCATTTAGACAGTTGGGTTTTTATTGGAGCAATCTAGGTAAAATACCTTGCTCAAGGGTACAGCATCAGTGTCCCCCACCTGGGATTGAACCCACAACCCTCCGGTCAAGAGTCCAGAGCCCTGACCACTACTCCACACTGCAGAAATTCCAGTCTGTGAATTAACATGAAAGATAATGACCTTTCCCTCAGTATAATCTGTAATTTAAATATAATAGGTGATATATTATATATATATATAAAGAGTGTGAATGGCTGTTACTGTCTCTGTTACCTGCCTTGTATAAGCAGCTTGCCTGGTATAAAATAATGAAATGCACAATGGTTTGGGACAGGCACTAAAACTAAACATGCATTAAGCACACACTGATTTATTGTACTCGTTACTGTCACAGCAGGTATTCACTTGATGATGATACTGCTAACAGTAACCAGAAGCACTTAATTACACTACGATCACATCAGGCAAAGTGAAGTGAGCTGGGATCATTCATGTGGGAGGACCGTGCTTTAAATGAAACATATCTTCATTCTCCTACAGTTAAGCTTACACCTAATACTGTTACCAAGGAGCAAGATGTCACACCCTTTTTGGTTCTTAGCATTGGCACACGCTGGCAACGTTTAGCTTTACTGTCCTTGTCGCTTCTCAGCATCTCCTGGGATGTACTGCCTACAAGAACAACATTAAAGTGATTGTAGCTAACAAAATAAGTCCATGTATTGTACCTGTTTTGCATTATGTTCATTATATATGTCCACAGGTTATTGTCAAAACAGTTTTTTAAACAAATTATCTGTAAATCTTCTGAAATTGACCACTAGGGGGGTGTGCAGCTATAATTTCTATCACCTCACACCACTAGCTGTCATTTCTAAAACCACCTCACTTAAGAAATTCAGCTCCTAAAAAGTTCAAATAGGGCATGCGGTAGTTAGCTTGGTAATAGTGTTCTAAGTAGAAACTGCAATAGACAAATAAACAGAACACACATTAAGCAGAAATTACAGTAAACATTCAAAAATATTATTGCTATAAAGTATTTCTTTTATTGGTTTGCCATCTTGGTTGTACAGTAGTTTCTAATGCAAAGTTTGTAGTTTCAGCTGTTTTGCAGCAAGACTTGTTTGTCTCTGTGTTTAATGTGTTTGAAAGACGGGGAATGATTAGCTCATTAACATACAGCAGTTAGTGCCTTGGGGAGTCCCAGTACCCAAGAGGACCTCTGATAATTCATCAAAAAAGAATCTGGCAATGCTGCCATGTATGTAAGTGCCAGATGTTTCACCTGTGCTCCTTGCTGCACTCAGTCCACTGTATTAAGATCTGGAGGTTCCCGGCCACTGTCTCCAGTTGTTTGTCTATTTGAGATGAAAATGAGACCTGCTTGTTAGTTGCTGGGATAATCGATTCTTCTGTAATTGGTAGTGACAGGAGTAAGAGAAATAGCCCAAGCAGACAACGAGAAAGCAGGACAAAGGTCCCAGCAGTGCCATTAACCACCATACCTGCTTAGAGAATGGAATCAACCGCACCTACACAGTGTTAAAGCAAAGTAAGCACATGTGTATTATACATTGTGTAATTTAACAGCACAGCTTAATCTAGGTGTAGCTAATTCAACATCTTACCTGCCAAGCACTTCAATTCATTAAGCAGATCCCATATTACCTGCATCTTACCTGCCATGTGCTTCAATTCATTAAGCAGTTCTGTCTCTTCCATACGTGGCATCTTTCAATGTATTTTGATAATCTGTGCTTGTTTTATGCTTTACCATACGACTCTGGCTTTTCAATGCTTACCTATGCTTTATTAAACAATGATATGCTTTTAATATGGACAGCCATGTTAAGACAGTGACCAAAGTACAAACTTGCCATTTCACAGATCTTCCTGATGCACTTGGATGTATTTAAAAATGTATTCAGCATGATGCTGGAGTGAGCTGGAAAAGTAATTACATTTATTACAGAGGTCTGGCTGATCCATTAGTTGTTACCTCACTGCCCTCCTAGGGATAAGCAGTTCTCTTTCTCAGAAGGCACAACTGTGAATCTTGAAAGTTAAAGATATAAAAGAGAAACTCTAAACTCTTGCTTCCATCTAGTGGTGGAGTTGTACAACTACACATTGTGTGTCGTTTATATTTAAGGCCCTTTATTTTATTTTATATTAAATGCATTACTGTTTATTAACTGTTTTCACAGTTTTTAGTAAATATCTGCTGCTGTTGTTTAGCTCAGTGTAGCGTGTATACAGTACACGGTTTAATAACTATGCACAATTTGTCAGCTTTCAACTAAATCATTTTATGATAAATGGTATGACAAAGCAGCAGAAGTTAGTGTGCTGAATTATATTTACTCAGTATCAGTTTTTGTGTGTCCTTGTCAGTAGGTAGCTGTGGACATTGTTTGATCCACATTCCATTTATTCATTCTGTGCAACAAGGAAAATGCAATACCCAGTCCAATTAGAGAGGTCCTGTAGAGCTCCCATTGTGTCCTTGAAAGATTCCCATTGTTTAAGACTAGATTGTCTTTAGTCCTGAGATGTCAGTTCTATCATAGAATAAACCCCACACATGTGTGCAAGTCCAGCTATAATATGAAACAAGTCTAAGATACATAATAAAATTGAACTGACCTTGGTTTTCAGAAAATGTTATTATATAATGTAAACTAGATTATGATTAAAAACTAAAATGGGCATCTCTGTTTGAATTAGACTGTTTCAAAGCTCTTTTCTGGTGCAGTTGGTTTTGAGATCTGTCCAGATCACTGCAGGAAGAGCAATTAAAAAAACAAAACATAACAACAAGTGCTATGGCCTTTCTTTTCCATACCACATCATGGATCTTTGTTGCTGTGTTACCTGTTTGACAATGTGGGCAATAATCCTTACACTATCAGTGCACTAGAGGGGCCATTTAGAAAAGAGCTTTGAAACAGCCGTTAAAGTTATAAGTGTAAAAAGTTGTCAGGATTACAGGTGCATTATTTAAACAGTTGCAGCAACACGTGGGGACGTGTAACACTATATTTTTCGGAACCCCGCTGCTTACTCTTTAAGAACAGTCCAGCAGATACAGCAATGCTCTATTGGTTCATTCTCACCTTGATACTAAAATTAATATAATTTTCATTCAAATAGTTTAATATCATTTAGATATTGTTTTCCATGACGACCCATTTAAAAATATTGTAACAGTATTGTATACTGTGGAATACTATAATACATTATATAGTTAATAAAGTCCTTTGGCCACTACATAATATAGTAATGAAACCCTCTTTGTATCCACTTTAGTGATAAAGAATGGTTAAACTGGTGTATTGCGACACAGTACAATGCAATTAGCAGACAAATTAGCTAAAATTTGTCTGCATGCACTTGAAGAAATTATACTTTAAAAGATTAACTGTTTAGTTTTAGGTTGTTAGTATTTTGGTTTAGTTAGTTAAAAGACAGTTGGGTTTAATATGAATTACTGGAGCAGGAAGACAGATCATAAGGGGAAAGCTTTTAAAGTGCACCAAATGGCAATTTAAAAGGGGGTCCTGTGCTTTATCAGAGAGAACACTTTGGGGACTAAAACCTTTAAAAGCTTAAACAATCTCCTTCCTTCCTTATCTTTATAACATCAGGGTTTCATGAGTGGAACATCAAACAGGCTTTGATGGTAATAAAACGAAAGTGGACCCACATGGTCAATGATATTCTGATAAGGTTAAGGAATAAGGAGTGATGTCTAAGAGAAGCTATATCCCAACACTGTATTGTCTTGTTGATTCCGTTATGACCTGTGCTTAGGGAAAATGACATACCCAACTGCTGTACTGAATTGAATAAAACATCTACAACAGAGTTCAGAATCACAATAATTATTTATACTGGCAGATGCATGAAGGAAAAAAGAACACTAATGTCTAACTAACCTTTTATTTTAAAATCAGCATAGGGTGATTTTCAGTTCAAATTAATCCACCTCTGGGCTACCCAGCCAACTTGAGAATGTGAAGCAATATATTTAATTAGCTAAAATACTTGATTCAATTTCAAATGAAAAGCATCAGACGTTACTATTCCGCAAGACAGCAGGCACATGGAAAATGCATTGACTGAAGGGAAGTGAAAGTTAATTTGAAATAAACATTGTTACATATAAAGAATTTCGAGGGTTTCTCTATTTCACTTTTGTATGGATTGTTTAATAGATCAAGGCGGTAAGGGACTTTCATGCTTGAGCCACTGAGCTGAAAGATACATGTGTGACACATCAGTGATAGTAAGAAGTGCGCTTTTGAATGAAAATACATATCAGAAAGGTAATCTGAAGTATTCTTTCACATTAATACAGTACTTTAAAGTACCATCATCCATGACTATTAAACACTCAATAGTGCTGAATTAAGACATACTAAAAGAAACTCAAATTCAATGACAAACATTTCATCTAGAAGTCTTTTAATATGTTCAACAGTCAATGTAAATGATGTACTTCAGAAAGGAGTTTTACAAACTAGGGTCATTCCTCAATACCAGGGATATTCGACAAGTTGTCTTGCAGCATATGTGCACTTTTCAGTCCATTAACCAAATCTTGCTGTGTGTATGAAACAGCAGAAATAGATTTACCAACTGAAGTGTTAACATTAGCTTACCCTCATTAAAGCACTGGTTGGCAGTCTGCAGTGCTGCTGAGATGAATTGCTGTTCCCTTTCAATTTGAAGACAACCACCAAAACATTACGTATGGGATATGCCTGCCTATTGGTAGGTATTTTCTGAGCTCTCTATACCAGAGCTGCCAATAGGCTCCTTCCTGGGATGACGCCCTCGGTCCCGCCTACCGGGGGATTAAAACCGTCATTCCACAGAAGCCGTTTCTCTTTTTGCCTCTCAAGACGGTAAGGTATGACCCGGTTTCTTGCCCCATGCCATTATCATGCAGTTTCTGCAAGAACTGCTCAATGCTAGTAGGTCACCTTCACATTGAAGGTGTATTTAGCGGCTATCTCTGCATGCCATGTCCCAATAGATTTGGTATCTCTGGGTGCGCATTTATTGCCTACCCGATTTCTCAAAGGCGCTAGGCAGTTACGCCCTCCCAAGAGGGCTGTTCTCCCTGAATGGAGCCTTGATGTTGTACTGGAGGCTCTCACGAAGGCCCCGTTTGAGCCTATACACTCCATAGAGTTGAAGCATCTGTCTATGAAGACAGCCTTCCTCTTAGCTATCACCTCCGCAAAGAGGTCAGTGAGATGCAGGCGCTCTCAGTGCACAGCTCCTGTATGCATATTTGGGATGATGGCAGCAGGGTGTCACTGCGTACAAACCTTGTTTTCTTCTCCAAAGTGATAACAGCCTTCCACATGAATCAGTCTGTGGAACTGGAGTCTTTCCATCTTCCTCCGTTTGCTTCGGAGGAGGATAGGTGATTGAATTTCCTCTGACAATGTGGGCATTGTGATGCTACGTGGATAGTTCAAGAGCTCTGCATCATACTGACCAGCTCTTTGTCTGTCACGGTATACAGACCCTAGGATAGCCCCTCTCAAAGCAGCGACTGTCGCATTGGATTTACGGTCTCTGTGGCATATGACTGTGCTGGCTTATCCCCACCTGGAAGAGAAGCTGCACACTCCACTAGAGGGTTGGCTACATCTTGGGCCCTCTTCAGAGGGGCCTCACTGTCCGATATATGTACAGCGGCTAGCTGGGCTACGCCACATACATTCTCCAGGTTCAACTGCTTGAATGTGGTAGATCCTTCTTTGCCTTCAATAGGCACAAGGGTCCTTTAGCTTGCACGCTCGTACCGCTAACCTAGGGTTAAGAGATTCTGACGCATCCCTCGTATGCTGCCATCCTTCTCCCTCGCGATGGCTCTGGTATACATTTCCCATACGTAATATTTTGGTGGTCATCTTCGAATTGAAAGGGAACGTTAGGTTACTTACCGTAACCCAGGATCCCTGAAAGAGAAGACGTCCACCAACCACAAGGTCTCATCGGTTGACTTCATGGGTTCAATGCAAAAAGAGAAATGGCTTCCCTTCATCCCAGGAAGGGGCCTATCGGCAGCTCTGGTATAGAGAGCTCAGAAAATACCTACCAATAGGCAGGCATGTCCCATACGTAATGTTTTGGTGGTCGTCTTCTCTTTCAGGGAACCAGGGTTACGGTAAGTTTTCATTTAAAAACCTTTCAAGACGTGATCTCAGCAGGAGAAGCAACTCTGATGAGAACCAATACAGTTACAGCACTTGCTTGCAGATGACAAATAAAAAAGAATACCCTTTCTTTGCTGTAGCTTATGAGATAATCCCTTGTCATGAACTTCTATAGGTCTCATATGTACCAGTGGCGCTAGAACAATTTTTATAGTGGGGGTGCTGAAAGCCATTGAACAAAACTGTAACCCCTGTATATGATGGAAGCAGGTGCACAGCACCCCTAGTTCCAGCGCCCTTGAGATGTACAGTTTGTTACTGTTTTAAAACCTAGGCATTTTCACCTTAGCGGTGTCTTCAGGGTAAAAGCATGTTTCTGGCTGCTTAGCAGGTCAGTCAATAGTGGAGAAGCTTGTTAGTTATGACTGTAATTTGTAAAGAAGGCATTGAAGGGGTGGTGACCATTTCAACCTCCAGAGAAAGTGCCCAAGAAGGAAAGGTTTTCAAACACAGATCTTTAATCAGTATATGTGTTTGCTATCAGTTCTGACACACATAGACAATGGAAGGGCAGGGCAGATGAGGTGAATGGAATAATTTTGATACCTACAACAATATTGTAAGAATATCTTTCATTGTAGCATACTGTCCTACATACTGGTAGATTTGGGGCTTTTTGATATTCTTCCTTTTTAGGTTAATACTATACTGCTTGGGCTATATTCAATAAGTAATGTTTTCCAAATCATACCAGTTAAATACAAAGGTAGACCATATGATTTGATATACTTTCCAAACTTTAAGAAGATTCCAAAGTGTTCCTTATTTCACACTCCAGTCCTTTTACTACCGCGGACTAATTTAGTTATCATCACGACCTATTTTCTTTATTGATGGCAACACGAAAATGCATCAAGGCGGTACAAATCTTGAAATCTCTGTAAGTTAATTATTCGGGCAGTGCGAGAGACAGCCGTTTTGTTAGAACTACGGAATTACTCTGATGCGGTTCTAAATAATCAGGCAACTTGAGAGGACACCTTTCTTTGGGGTCCTGGCGTGAGGGCGACACGTGTGTAAAACCTATCAAGATGTCTGATTTGCAGATGAGACTTCTGCGGAAGAAAATCCAAAAAAGGAGTGACAAAATCAAGAAACGAAATCTTCAGGTCAAACACAAGAAAGAGGATGATGGTGGTAACTATCAATAACTATTTTATTTTCATCCAAGTTGTCATTATTGTGTCTGTGACTGTATTTAGTGTCACGCAAAAGGACTCACAACAGACATGTGTTTTCCTGTACGACTGCAGTGTTTTGTTTTTTTTAAAACACTTATAAAAACTAGGAAACCGATTAAACAAACATTTATTTTGAATTGTGTTTTTTGTAAGTAAAGGTCGTAAATAATTGGTATAGTAAACTTTTATTGCTATGATATGTGTGTTAATGTTGTTGACGAGCATTTACGACTGTCGTTCAAAATGCTTAATACTGGAGTAGATGAATCACTCATCTTGCTGATAATTAGTAAGGTCGGTGTAGTCTATTTTCACATGAGCTATTAATTTAATATTGAGTTCAATCACAGTCGTACTACCAAGTGTTCACTGTGTCTCGGTGCAAATCCGAGCCAAAACAAAGTGTTGGCTAATGCCGGTAGTCGTATTGGTAAGACGTTTCGATTGCAGTCCAGTTCCGCTTTGTCGTGTTAATCTTATAAAATGTTTACCTTTCTTTGAGTTTGACATCTTAACGTTGTGTATAAATGCCGTGTTGATTTTTTACAGAAAGCAGCAATATTTTGCCAGAGACCGCCCCTGAAGTGAACGACGTTGCAGTAGAGTCGACTCGGGAGACCGTGGATGGAAAGAAGCATAAAGAGTTGAACAAAAACAAGCCTAGTGTGTCTGCAGATCCACAGAGACTAAAAAATAAAAGAAAATGTATTAATGGTTTGGATGAAACTGGTAAGCCATTTTGTTGTTAGTATTTTAAATGTGTGCAGACTGCCCTTAAATATTTACTGTAGTTCATGCCATGGCGAAAACAGTTAATCCTAACATATTTTTCAAGGTGACCACAATTATGATTATAGTATAATGGATTTATTTACAAATCATGATTTTGTAATATTGTGAGATTGGGACCATGGAGCCATTCTGCTGGTTTGACATGGAATGACAGTGCTTATAATATTCAGGTTGCATTTAATGAGGCTGTAGTTTTTTTGGTGACCATCTTTTTGCTCTAAACTTTCAGCTCTAAACTTTGATGTTCAGCAAAGCCATGCAATTGCCATGTCAAGCAACCTGTGGCATGTTTGAACATTTTTTTATTGCATTTTGTGCACACATGGCAAGTCTGTTTTGCCAACTTTCTGCCCCAAATATATCCTATTCATTAAAGCCATAGTGCGTGTTGACCAGTACCGCTTCATGTTTGTTTGAGATTAATTTGAAGCACCTCTTAAACACACTTGTGTATTTCATTCCAGAAACAAAAAAGGCCAAAAAGGAGGAGGAGCAGGAGGATGAGGAAGAGGAGGCAATGAATACAGGAGATGCTCATGAAGATTCAGTAGAAGCAGAAGGGAACTCTGACAAGGAAGAAAAATCAGAAGATGAAGAGGAGGATCAGCCACAGCTACCATTAGGGCTAACGGGTACGTGTGCAGCATTTACATATTTCATATTGAGGTTTGAAAAATGTAAAATAGACTAAAGCTGCTTCAGTTATGTTGATACAGTTCATAACTGATTAATCATAGCATGCTCTGTTCGATTAGAAATAATCTTTCTTCTGCTGTGGGGTGGGGTGGGGTGGATGAAAGTAACATGGCTTTAACTCTAAGCCTTGCCACATTAAATAATGCATTGGTGCAATTGTATGTTTATGGTTTGGTATCCCTGTCTTAGGAACTTTGATATTTGTGACCCCACATCAGCTCGAACTATATGTTTTTCTAGTACTGTCCTTTTAACCTAGTTTATTTTTTTCTCCTTCAGGTGCTTTTGAAGACACTTCATTTGTCTCCCTCAGTAGCGTTGTCAGTGAACACACACTGAAGGGAGTTAAAGATATGGGTTTCGAACATATGACTGAAATACAGCACAAAAGTATTAGACCCCTGCTGGAAGGCAGGTGCGTTCTGAAAAAATGCTTAATTTACCAATAATTTATTGATGCAACTCATTTGTGGAATTAGAGACAGTCAGAATGCAATGCAAGTTAAAAATAGGTTCCTTATACAGTGAAATTTGTTGTAAAAATTAGAACATTCCCTAACCTACAGTGTATGTAGTCATGTGTCATATGATCAACTAGATCTATGTAGGTTTAGTCATGGTTTTGTGTTCACCAGGGGTATGATGTTGGGTGCTCATGCAAACATCTCTCCCTCAAAGCAATGGCTGCATTGACCATCATGTCTGTCTAGAATCGTCTCTAATATTTTGGCAAGGCAATGTATAATCTTTTTTTTTTTCTGTTTTAATGCAGAGATGTTTTGGCAGCTGCTAGAACGGGCAGCGGAAAAACATTGGCATTTCTTATACCTGCCATTGAATTGATCTATAAATTGAAGTTCATGCCTAGAAATGGTAAGATATTTCTTTACAGGTATATATTCAACATATGGTTTAAGGTCCTATCATTTGAGTCTGCTTTAAATTGAGATGAAGTTATTTACTGCCAGTGCTGAAATTAAATACTGGTATATGATATTCAAACTGTCCCTTTTGTTGAGGAAATGCGTTATTGAAGTGACTATCGCCCCATATCCCCCTAGGAATGAAAATAAGACTCATTGCAGAGCAATTTCTTCCATTCTTGGTTATACTGGATAAATAAGTTCAGGTGTGTTCAACTTGGCATGTGGTATAACCTGCATGCTGTCTTGCCATCACCTGTCATACAGTTATGATGTATTGCCTATATGTTATTACATTTTACTACTTTGTTACCTTAGGTAAGATAAACTGAAACCTGACTTAATGTATTTGTAAGATTTCCGACAGTCATCTATGTATATGTAAAGCATTGTATTTCTTTATTGTACAGGCACTGGGGTCCTCATCCTTTCACCGACTCGCGAGTTGGCAATGCAGACCTATGGGGTGTTGAAGGAATTGATGACACACCACGTTTACACCTATGGCTTGATTATGGGAGGCAGCAACAGATCAGCTGAAGCGCAGAAACTTGCAAATGGAACCAATATTCTCGTAGCAACTCCAGGCAGGCTGCTGGACCATATGCAGGTACGAAACCTCGGAATATGTGGCGGGGCATGACCATGTGTACTTGCTAACAGGATTTAAAACAACTCTTCACCTCTAACTTCACCTCTAACATATATATATATATATATATATATATATAGAGTTTACACTGCCCCAGCTCCTTGTAAATATGTTCAAAGTAACACTCCATTGGTTTGCATTGATTTTGTAACGAGAAAATGTTTTCCCCTCTAGAACACACCAGGTTTTATGTTCAAGAACCTGCAGTGCCTGATTATCGATGAAGCAGATCGTATTCTAGATGTTGGATTTGAAGAAGAACTGAAGCAGATTATTAAACTTTTGCCAAGTAAGTATATCAAGGTCTTGTGTTGCTACATATGAAGTGTTTAACTAATTGGCACAGCTGCAACTTTTAAAATGAAAACATTTGTGTACTGTGTTGCATTTACCATTTTTTGTACGAAAGTTATGTCCAATCCTGTCAAGTGGTTCCAACTAATCCTAACATTTTAATTTATAACAGTGATTTTCATTTATTTTCATTTTAGAACGGAGACAAACTATGCTTTTTTCTGCCACACAAACTCGCAAAGTGGAAGATCTAGCTCGGATCTCCCTGAAGAAAGAGCCTTTGTATGTCGGAGTCGATGACAACAAAGATACAGCAACTGTTGATGGTCTGGAGCAGGTAAGGGCTTTGGGATAAGCATCATAAAATCTGAGCAATTTTGTGTGTTTTTTTTTTTGTGTGTTTTTTTTTTATTTTTTTTTATGTAAATTATTTACATAAAACTTTAAAAATGGGGGGGGGGGGGCAGTGGCTCATCCAGTTAAAACACTGCTGCAGGGAGCTCAGGAGGAGTCATACAGCTTGGATGGCGCCGGTTCACATCTGGGCTGTGCAAAGAGGCCGAACTTTGCTGGGGACTCCGAAGGGGGCGTCACATTGGCTCTGACACTCCCGGGGTGGGGGATGGGAAACCGGCAGGGATTGCTTCTCCTCATCCAGCAACAGCAAACCCTACTGGCCAGACACCGGGCACATTCACAGTGGATAAAAGGGCTGACCTCTGTTCTCCAAGATCGGTAGCACGCCCACCACTGCTCTGGATTGCTTGGCATAAAAGTGATTCTGGCTTTAGGCTTGTGAGATCGCAGGACTCGCACACACCCTCAGAACGTCTGTGCTGTGTGGGGGACTCGCTGCGGTGAGGAGAAAAAACATAATTGGACATTCCAAATTGTGGGGGGGGGGGAGTAAATAAAAAATCATAATTGGTCACTAAATTTAAATAAATAAAAAAACACAAAACTAAATTAAAATAAATAAAGTTTAAATGGCAATTGCCAGAATACATTTTGACACTCTTCCTTTTGGATATCTGTTCCAGGGCTATGTAGTGTGTCCATCAGAAAAAAGATTAATGCTGCTTTTTACCTTCCTGAAGAAGAATCGCAAGAAGAAGCTCATGGTGTTTTTTTCTTCATGCATGTCTGTGAAATTTCATTATGAGCTGCTGAACTACATTGACCTGCCAGTAATGGCAATCCATGTGAGTAAATGTGTTTTCACTAAAATTCAGAGCCGATTTGAGATTAATCGTTTCGACAAGTCTCGCTTGGTGCCATGATGGAACTGAAAAGAACATCCAACTATGGAAAACGTAATTACCCCAGCACTACTAAATCCTTTTCTATAAAGTAGTGGTGTGTAATAGTGGTGATTGTGTTAAGTAAAGTGAACTCAGAGGTAAAATTCCAAATTCCAAAATAAACAAATTATTGCTTAAATGTAACTTGCATCATGATGAAATCTGCCTTTCACAAGATATAGTTAAGTTTCATTTCTGCTGGACACTGTGCTGGTTGAATGGTCATTCGATGAAAATGTAATGTTTGTTATGGGCATCTATACTAGACTGCTGGAAAGCACAGTACTTTTTGATGAACTAACTTCTGTGTACTGGGATACACCCATCACTAGGGATGTGCTTTTGGTAAATTTTTATGAACGTTTAAACTCTTTGCAATGTCAGTGTTTAAACCATATCTACACACACACACACACACACACACACTTTATATTACATTCTGATACTGACAGCCCTGGTTAGTATTTTCTAAGCAAATAAACTCTAAATAAGCAAATAACGTTTTAACATCGCAAATGCTTATTTATGGTTGTAATTAAAGTTGCTAGTGGAGATGTAATTATATACATATTTTCAGGTAGTATAATGTTTGTATAAAGATTCATTTAACAACAAAACAGGTACCTGTTAAGTTTTTTTTGTCTTAAGTAACTTTGCCACAAGTTATGGTTTAAAAAAAAACCATTGGAGATGAACATCACCCACTGTACAGCATGAAAGCGAGTTGTGCTTTAAAATTGAATAGCATATCAATATCAGCAAATGTTATGGATGTTTGCTTTTTATTGCCATCAGTAACTCCATCCTCAATAATTCTGAATGTTTTCATTTCAAACTGTGAAGCATTGAACTTGTGTTTTTGTGGTATGGCAATTTTGTTTGGCATAAGTATTTACATACCATGGTTTTCTCATCCATTCCTCAAAATACTTCCAAACGTGGCTTCTTTTGTTTAGAGATGCCATTTTAAATATAGAACCAACTCAGAAAAAAACACTGTTCATTAATGTTATTTAACCCCGCCGTGGAATTGATACCATACCACGCCCACTACAGGCATATACACACACACACAGTGCACCAATGAAGCGCCAGATCAACCGAGAATAAAACCCGCCCCAGTGTCAATCTTTCTGTTGCACCAATTAGAAAAGCTACTTGGAGGCAATTGCCAAACCCCTTCCTTTTTATAATATCCGCCCTTACTGTGGCACTAGAGTAGTCTGATACACGACGGACTGCTGATGATAAATTAATCAAATTAATGCATAAAAAAATATACATTTGGTGACATATGTCACGTGACCTGTTATACATCTAGCATATTATTAAACGTTTTGAAACTTCTTTAGAGTTTAAAATTCCCATCCCTACCCATCACCATGGAAA